>NC_139701.1:25606835-25676835 GCF_964188405.1 Protomyctophum parallelum | reverse complement strand
AGAGCTTTTTATTTAATGTCCAAATAAATGCAACGTTTCGGTCCTTTGACCTTCCTCAGGCATATTAGTAAATAGAGTGTGCGGAAGTCTTCTCTTCAATGGTGTCGCTGTTCCGAAATACACATTGCCTTTATGGCAGTGGTTCCCAAACGTATTCATGTCAAGGACCCCCAAATTCACACTAATTAGCCTGCGGAACCCCATTTGAAAAGGTATGCCAGGGACCCCTAACTGAATGGCTTGAAAATGGAAATTTTAGTTTACTCAGTACATTAAACTTTCCTTAATGATTATATCTGGTTTCAGTATTTATTTGTGATGTATTTTCTCTATTATTAAGGTTATTGTAGCGGTCAATTTGTATTGGGGGTGGGGAGGGGGCCACGAGACATGGCCAAAGCATTTCCGGGGGTCCCCGGCCCAAAACGTTGAGAACCCCTGCCTTAGGGGACACCATTCTGCAGACTTCTGAGCTTCCTGCACGCTGTGCTGGCCATCGCTTATGAGTGCATACATGCATAATGTACAGAAATGGCACTTGAAGGGTTAAGATTTTATTTTCTTTTTCACAAGCACTGTACTCCATGCAACACAGTTTCTGTTTGTTTGTGGACAGTACTGAAACTTTTGTGAAAATTAGACAAGAAAACATGTTTAACATGGGCATCAATGGGAAATTGTGACATCACTGACTTATTTCAGCATTTTTCAATATGTTCCAGTCTATATAGGCCTATTTATGAAACAAAAAAAGTTGAAAGCGTTTCAGTTTTGATGTTTTTTGAGGTCTATAAATTGTCTGTACTTCTGTGTGATCTGTAGGATTAAATTAACGTATTATAAGACTACTACTACAATAATATATCATACATTCAACAAATATCTATAAGACTACTACAATAATATATCATACATTCAACAAATATCTATAAGACTACTACAATAATATATCATACATTCAACAAATATCCTCAGTCAGTGAGCATACGCGTGCTTTATGTAATCTTGTAGAAACAGACTTTCTACCTTCAGTTCCTCTGACAACCAACCAGCCAATCAGCGCGCGGCCGACCGTCTCTCCGGGCGATGGGATCTAGAGAGACTCGTATTTCCTCGGCTCCGTCTTTTGAGCTAATTTAGAACTTCCTGTCTGAGAGCTAGCTAATTTAAGACATCCGGTTGCCTTCAGAATAAAATAAGGTTATTTAATTAATAATTATTACATTACATTATTAGTATTATTATTACATTACAGTTATTGTAAAGACACACATTATGTTTCTGTGTAAAAATAAGTAATTAAATAACATCAAAAAGTTATCTAAATGGATAAATGCTATTCACTGGAGTGAATATTCTATTATATTCTAAAAACGACTTATAAATCCTAAAGCCTTGTCTATACTTCACTGTGCAACGGTCCTATGCTGGACAATAGCAGATATGCAAACTCACAGCACATCTCATTCAAGACACTGAACTTGCAGATCTGCCATTTTTGAACACACTATAAAGTTAACCATTTATCATGCTGCTCTACGTGGCACTGCATTCTGTGACATTAAACCAAATGGCATTTTCCACTCTATGACACTACTGTTCTACATTTTTGTCTAATAAAATAGGCTATTAATTGAATCAATCAAACTGCATTAACTAACAGAGATACTACTAAACAAGCTATCCATGTCAACATGCTCTATAGGAGTCTCAATAACAGGTATAAGTAACGTTTAATGTTTAGTAATTTTAATGTAGCAGAAGAGGCCATTCATTGAACAGAGTTTTGCACAATTTTAACATCCCAGATCGATTGAATTATGAATCTACTGTGCTGTGCTACACCATGATATATTAAGAGTACAATAACATTCCATTGTGAATAAAAACGTATTAACCACAGTGTAATGCTAAAGGTTTCATCACAGGGCTGTCTGCTTCATGTAATATCATTAAAAGTGTTGTTGGTGACAGTTATATGAGTTGGAAGCATTAAGACCCATTTTAACCCTCAATGGCTTCCTTTCTGACAAATAACGTTATTGTAAAAAAAAAAAATATTCACGCGTTCATATGTAGCTATTTTGCATTAGAAGCGGATGGGACCAAGGGACCCGGATGTAACGTAGGGGCAATATGACTACAATATGCCTACAATAGATTCGCGGTTAAATCTCGCGGGCGTGGCCTCACACCGGAAGGAAGTGCCGCCGCCCTCAAATACGGAAGAGACGCGTGGAGGTAGGTTTGGTCAGTGTTTGTTTGGAAGTGCCACGTCACCATCGGTCTTCGGAGCAAGTAAGTGATAAATGTTATTTAATACTTAACGCTGTTGTTGTTTGTGTGTTCAAACGTCTATCACTTGAAGTTACTTGTTATGATGTATATGATGTTTGTACGAAACTGTAAAACAGTGTTTCAGTAGCCGAATGGTTAGTGTCGAAGGTTTATAAACAACTATGCCCGGCCTCAATGTTTACTAACCGTCGACAGTACCCACTCGACTACCGAAACACGGCTTTAAAGAGTAGTATTTACATATCTAAACACAACAAGTAACTTCAAAAGTGATAACATGTTTGAGCCACGGACCACCATTTTACATTAATAGACTCTCACAATGGTGGTCAGTGGCTCAAATGGGTCTGAGAGACTAGATGGCCTCAAATGTTGGTCCGTGGCTCAAACGCTAAATAAATAATCGACTAGAGGTGAGAAGAGTATTGTCTGGTAGGTAAAAGGACAAACATTCTGTGAAAATTGGCACGAAGCAACAAACATTCTTTGAAATTGGTGGGAAACGATCCCGGGCACTCATGTTAACAAAGCTCAGTCACTAACTACTATCGCTATGCTACAATCAGCATTATAAAATCCAAGGATCAAAAGTAGCAATCTTCTACATTCTCTAATTGTGTAGTTTTTTGGAAATTAAGCAGATGCTTAACAACAATTGAACTATTGAGAGTGTAAAGATCTACTATTGGGGTCAATTTGGTTACCTAAATTAAATTGCTCTGTATTGTGACAGTAATCATTGCTATATAGTGTGTGTTCAGTAACAGTGTTAAATAGCTCTATAGTGTGACAGTAATCATTGCTATAGTGTGTGTTCAGTAACAGTGTTAAATAGCTCTATAGTGTGACAGTAATCATTGCTATAGTGTGTGTTCAGTAACAGTGTTAAATAGCTCTATAGTGTGACAGTAATCATTGCTATAGTGTGTGTTCAGTAACAGTGTTAAATAGCTCTATAGTGTGACAGTAATCATTGCTATAGTGTGTGTTCAGTAACAGTGTTAAATAGCTCTATAGTGTGACAGTAATCATTGCTATAGTGTGTGTTCAGTAACAGTGTTAAATAGCTCTATATTGTGACAAAATCATTGCTATAGTGTTTGTTCAGTAACAGAGGTCTCCCGGTCTCTCCAGTTTTTTGTTAAACACAGTCCCATAGTAACGGTACCTCTCATTCAGTCCCATTCACTCCCATTCACTTTTATTCACTCCCATTCAGTCACATAGTAACAGTACACCCCATTCAGTCCCATTCACTCTCATCGTATCAGTCCCATAGTAACAGTACCTCCCATTCACTCCCATTCACTCAAATAGTATCAGTCCCATAGTAACAATACCTCCCATTCACTCCCATGCACTCCCATAGTATCAGTCCCATAGTAACAGTACCTCCCTTTCACTCCCATTCACTCCCATAGTATCAGTAACTCCCATTATCTTGCAACACAGCAGCCAAGTATATGCAGAACACATATACACGCATTTGACACAAACAACAAGACAATTTACATACATAAAGACATGAAGACAAGAGCAATATCCACCGCTTAGATTATCCTGTGGCTACTACAACTCCTGATTAAACCCTTTTCTATTTATTAAAGAGCTGGAGAGACAGGAATATTCCTGTTACTGAACACACACTATAGCAATTATTACTGTCACAATAACTTTGTACTTTTGCTACTGATGTTTGTGTGCAACATTTGAGCTGGTGTCAAGTCACCTTAATTCAAGTGATAGATTATATACAGGGGCATGCCATATGGTCTACCTGCACAGCCTTTGTGATTACTGGTAGATCACGATGTACCTTTTGGGCACCCCTGCAATACAGGATTCCTGTCCAGAATTGTTTTTTATTAAATATAGAGGGTTTAAGTGTAGGGTTTGTCATGTTGGTGTTCTCTATAACTTTTCGTCCTGGGCATGACGTTAAACTGTCCAGTGTAACTCCAAGTTACATGGGGTGGGTATGGTTTGAGAGTTTGTGATGCTCAGTTCTGTTTTTGCGTCTCGGTTCCTCAGGTGGAAGCTGCATAGTTGGGTTTTTGATGGGTTGGGTTTCAAGTGGCTGGTCGTTTGTTTAGATATTGAAAAGGAGGGGGGCGAGCGCGCTACCTTGTGGGAGGCCGTTCTTTTCGGCTTTCCATTTACTCCTCTGGTCATTTAACTGAACATAGAAGCGCCTGTTGTTGAGGAGGCTTTTCCTGACCATTGTGCGGTGTTGGACAGTGTCGTAGGCAGCAGAGAGATCTCTGAATGCTGCTCCAGTTATTTGTTTCCCCTCAAACCCATCCTCAATGTGTTGGGTGAGGTTGAGCTCTGTCCAGCACAGGAGCGGCTGGGACGGAAACCAGCTTGGTCTTTAGTCAGCTTGGTATCTATGAGTGGCAACAAGGCGTTGGAGTAGCAGCTTCTCATATAGCCTTGTAGGTGATGCAGAGGGAAATGGGTCGGTAGCTCTTTGTGGATAATGGGTCTATGCCAGGTTTAGGGATTGCAACCACGTTGGCCTTTTCCCAGACAGAAGGGATGGTTTTCTGTGCTATGCATGTGTTCAGCATCCCCACAAGCCAGGTCTTTGCGTTGGGTCCCAGGTGCTGTAACATTTCTGCCAGTAGGTCATCAATCCCTGCTGCTTTTCCGGGTTTCAACTTTCCCATTGCAGTTTCAAGTTCTTCTAGGTCGAAGGGTTTGGTTTGAGGGCTGGCTGATTGTGGTTGGTCTGATACCACTGTGCGATGGTATTCTCCTGTGGGTCGGTGGCGGTCTTGGTCACAACTGGTGGCCAACAGTTGTAACCAACACCGCCACCGACCCACATAGAATACCATCGCACAGTGGTATCAGACCAACCACAATCAGCCAGCCCTCAAACCAAACCCTTCGACTTAGAAGAACGTGAAACTGCAATGGGAAAGTTGAAACCCAGAAAAGCAGCAGGGATTGATGGCATACTGGCAGAAATGATACAGCACCTGGGACCTATCGCAAGGACCTGGCTTGTGGGGATGCTGAACACATGCATAGCACAGAAAACCATCCCTTCTGTTTGGAAAAAGGCTGGAGTAGTTGCAATCCCTAAACCTGGCAAAGACCCATTATCCCCGAAGAGCTACCGACCCATTTCCCTCCTCTGCATCACCTACAAGCTCTATGAGAGGCACTACAATTTCTGAACAGACTATATTTACATCAATATGTCTGGGTCCCCACCTACTCACTCAGGGTTGACGTGTCACACCTGCAGTGATGGGAGGGGCACCAAAATGTGGTATTTTGATTGTTTAATGGGGGCACTCCCTTAGTATAAAAGTGTATGTTTTGTGTACACATGACCTGATGAAGATCAAATGGATCGAAACGCTGTCAGTATTTCAACAAAGAACGTCTTTCTTATACCTGTGGTGTGCGGGCTCCATCCAATACCTACACCAGTTGTGATGCAACAGAGTTTGCTGTGACCGTTGTGAATTATGGGTGGTGTGGTTTTTGCCAAGACGGTGGATTGTGGCCCATGCCTTCCTGCTGTTATTTGACATGTTGGTGTTCTCTATATCTTTTCGTCCTGGGCATGACGTTAAACTGTTCCGTTCGAGAGGACCAGCGACCCTCGAATGTAAACGGCCACGAAAGGAAATTATGTGTGTGTGAGGTGTTCTCTATAGGTTGGGTTTCAGGTGGTTGTATTGTAGTAGCTTGACATTTCTTGGAGGGCACTTTCAAGGACAGACTCAATCTTCTGGAAGTCTGCTTGTTGGGTCGTAATGCAGAGGTTGTCGGCGTAGATGAAACGCTGGCATTAGGCATTGGGTAGTGGCTGGTCGTTTGTGTAGATATTGAAAAGGAGGGGGGCGAGCACGCTACCTTGTTGGAGGCCGTTCTTTTGGGCTTTCCATTTACTCCTCTGGTCATTTAACTGAACATAGAAGCGCCTGTTGTTGAGGAGGCTTTTCCTGACCATTGTGCGGTGTTGGACAGTGTCGTAGGCAGCAGAGAGATCTCTGAATGCTGCTCCAGTTATTTGTTTCCCCTCAAACCCATCCTCAATGTGTTGGGTGAGGTTGAGCTCTGTCCAGCACAGGAGCGGCTGGGACGGAAACCAGCTTGGTCTTTAGTCAGCTTGGTATCTATGAGTGGCAACAAGGCGTTGGAGTAGCAGCTTCTCATATAGCCTTGTAGGTGATGCAGAGGGAAATGGGTCGGTAGCTCTTTGTGGATAATGGGTCTATGCCAGGTTTAGGGATTGCAACCACGTTGGCCTTTTCCCAGACAGAAGGGATGGTTTTCTGTGCTATGCATGTGTTCAGCATCCCCACAAGCCAGGTCTTTGCGTTGGGTCCCAGGTGCTGTAACATTTCTGCCAGTAGGTCATCAATCCCTGCTGCTTTTCCGGGTTTCAACTTTCCCATTGCAGTTTCAAGTTCTTCTAGGTCGAAGGGTTTGGTTTGAGGGCTGGCTGATTGTGGTTGGTCTGATACCACTGTGCGATGGTATTCTCCTGTGGGTCGGTGGCGGTCTTGGTCACAACTGGTGGCCAACAGTTGTAACCAACACCGCCACCGACCCACATAGAATACCATCGCACAGTGGTATCAGACCAACCACAATCAGCCAGCCCTCAAACCAAACCCTTCGACTTAGAAGAACGTGAAACTGCAATGGGAAAGTTGAAACCCGGAAAAGCAGCAGGGATTGATGGCATACTGGCAGAAATGATACAGCACCTGGGACCTATCGCAAGGACCTGGCTTGTGGGGATGCTGAACACATGCATAGCACAGAAAACCATCCCTTCTGTTTGGAAAAAGGCTGGAGTAGTTGCAATCCCTAAACCTGGCAAAGACCCATTATCCCCGAAGAGCTACCGACCCATTTCCCTCCTCTGCATCACCTACAAGCTCTATGAGAGGCACTACAATTTCTGAACAGACTATATTTACATCAATATGTCTGGGTCCCCACCTACTCACTCAGGGTTGACGTGTCACACCTGCAGTGATGGGAGGGGCACCAAAATGTGGTATTTTGATTGTTTAATGGGGGCACTCCCTTAGTATAAAAGTGTATGTTTTGTGTACACATGACCTGATGAAGATCAAATGGATCGAAACGCTGTCAGTATTTCAACAAAGAACGTCTTTCTTATACCTGTGGTGTGCGGGCTCCATCCAATACCTACACCAGTTGTGATGCAACAGAGTTTGCTGTGACTGTTGTGAATTATGGGTGGTGTGGTTTTTGCCAAGACGGTGGATTGTGGCCCATGCCTTCCTGCTGTTATTTGACATGTTGGTGTTCTCTATATCTTTTCGTCCTGGGCATGACGTTAAACTGTTCCGTTCGAGAGGACCAGCGACCCTCGAATGTAAACGGCCACGAAAGGAAATTATGTGTGTGTGAGGTGTTCTCTATAGGTTGGGTTTCAGGTGGTTGTATTGTAGTAGCTTGACATTTCTTGGAGGGCACTTTCAAGGACAGACTCAATCTTCTGGAAGTCTGCTTGTTGGGTCGTAATGCAGAGGTTGTCGGCGTAGATGAAACGCTGGCATTAGGCATTGGGTAGTGGCTGGTCGTTTGTGTAGATATTGAAAAGGAGGGGGGCGAGCACGCTACCTTGTTGGAGGCCGTTCTTTTGGGCTTTCCATTTACTCCTCTGGTCATTTAACTGAACATAGAAGCGCCTGTTGTTGAGGAGGCTTTTCCTGACCATTGTGCGGTGTTGGACAGTGTCGTAGGCAGCAGAGAGATCTCTGAATGCTGCTCCAGTTATTTGTTTCCCCTCAAACCCATCCTCAATGTGTTGGGTGAGGTTGAGCTCTGTCCAGCACAGGAGCGGCTGGGACGGAAACCAGCTTGGTCTTTAGTCAGCTTGGTATCTATGAGTGGCAACAAGGCGTTGGAGTAGCAGCTTCTCATATAGCCTTGTAGGTGATGCAGAGGGAAATGGGTCGGTAGCTCTTTGTGGATAATGGGTCTATGCCAGGTTTAGGGATTGCAACCACGTTGGCCTTTTCCCAGACAGAAGGGATGGTTTTCTGTGCTATGCATGTGTTCAGCATCCCCACAAGCCAGGTCTTTGCGTTGGGTCCCAGGTGCTGTAACATTTCTGCCAGTAGGTCATCAATCCCTGCTGCTTTTCCGGGTTTCAACTTTCCCATTGCAGTTTCAAGTTCTTCTAGGTCGAAGGGTTTGGTTTGAGGGCTGGCTGATTGTGGTTGGTCTGATACCACTGTGCGATGGTATTCTCCTGTGGGTCGGTGGCGGTCTTGGTCACAACTGGTGGCCAACAGTTGTAACCAACACCGCCACCGACCCACATAGAATACCATCGCACAGTGGTATCAGACCAACCACAATCAGCCAGCCCTCAAACCAAACCCTTCGACTTAGAAGAACGTGAAACTGCAATGGGAAAGTTGAAACCCGGAAAAGCAGCAGGGATTGATGGCATACTGGCAGAAATGATACAGCACCTGGGACCTATCGCAAGGACCTGGCTTGTGGGGATGCTGAACACATGCATAGCACAGAAAACCATCCCTTCTGTTTGGAAAAAGGCTGGAGTAGTTGCAATCCCTAAACCTGGCAAAGACCCATTATCCCCGAAGAGCTACCGACCCATTTCCCTCCTCTGCATCACCTACAAGCTCTATGAGAGGCACTACAATTTCTGAACAGACTATATTTACATCAATATGTCTGGGTCCCCACCTACTCACTCAGGGTTGACGTGTCACACCTGCAGTGATGGGAGGGGCACCAAAATGTGGTATTTTGATTGTTTAATGGGGGCACTCCCTTAGTATAAAAGTGTATGTTTTGTGTACACATGACCTGATGAAGATCAAATGGATCGAAACGCTGTCAGTATTTCAACAAAGAACGTCTTTCTTATACCTGTGGTGTGCGGGCTCCATCCAATACCTACACCAGTTGTGATGCAACAGAGTTTGCTGTGACTGTTGTGAATTATGGGTGGTGTGGTTTTTGCCAAGACGGTGGATTGTGGCCCATGCCTTCCTGCTGTTATTTGACATGTTGGTGTTCTCTATATCTTTTCGTCCTGGGCATGACGTTAAACTGTTCCGTTCGAGAGGACCAGCGACCCTCGAATGTAAACGGCCACGAAAGGAAATTATGTGTGTGTGAGGTGTTCTCTATAGGTTGGGTTTCAGGTGGTTGTATTGTAGTAGCTTGACATTTCTTGGAGGGCACTTTCAAGGACAGACTCAATCTTCTGGAAGTCTGCTTGTTGGGTCGTAATGCAGAGGTTGTCGGCGTAGATGAAACGCTGGCATTAGGCATTGGGTAGTGGCTGGTCGTTTGTGTAGATATTGAAAAGGAGGGGGGCGAGCACGCTACCTTGTTGGAGGCCGTTCTTTTGGGCTTTCCATTTACTCCTCTGGTCATTTAACTGGACATAGAAGCGCCTGTTGTTGAGGAGGCTTTTCCTGACCATTGTGCGGTGTTGGACAGTGTCGTAGGCAGCAGAGAGATCTCTGAATGCTGCTCCAGTTATTTGTTTCCCCTCAAACCCATCCTCAATGTGTTGGGTGAGGTTGAGCTCTGTCCAGCACAGGAGCGGCTGGGACGGAAACCAGCTTGGTCTTTAGTCAGCTTGGTATCTATGAGTGGCAACAAGGCGTTGGAGTAGCAGCTTCTCATATAGCCTTGTAGGTGATGCAGAGGGAAATGGGTCGGTAGCTCTTTGTGGATAATGGGTCTTTGCCAGGTTTAGGGATTGCAACCACTTTGGCCTTTTCCCAGACAGAAGGGATGGTTTTCTGTGCTATGCATGTGTTCAGCATCCCCACAAGCCAGGTCTTTGCGTTGGGTCCCAGGTGCTGTAACATTTCTGCCAGTAGGTCATCAATCCCTGCTGCTTTTCCGGGTTTCAACTTTCCCATTGCAGTTTCAAGTTCTTCTAGGTCGAAGGGTTTGGTTTGAGGGCTGGCTGATTGTGGTTGGTCTGATACCACTGTGCGATGGTATTCTCCTGTGGGTTGGTGGCGGTCTTGGTCACAACTGGTGGCCAACAGTTGTAACCAACACCGCCACCGACCCACATAGAATACCATCGCACAGTGGTATCAGACCAACCATAATCAGCCATCACTCAAACCAAACCCTTCGACCTAGAAGAACTTGAAACTGCAATGGGAAAGTTGAAACCCGGAAAAGCAGCAGGGATTGATGACCTACTGGCAGAAATGATACAGCACCTGGGACCTAACTCAAGGCCCTGGCTTGTGGGGATGCTGAACACATGCACAGCACAGAAAACCACCCCTTCTGTCTGGAAAAAGGCCAAAGTGGTTGCAATCCCTAAACCTGGCAAAGACCCATTATCCCCGAAGAGCTACCGACCCATTTCCCTCCTCTGCATCACGTCTTTCTTATACCTGTGGTGTGCGGGCTCCATCCAATACCTACACTAGTTGTGATGCAACAGAATTTGCTGTGACCGTTGTGAATTATGGGTGGTGTGGTCTTTGCCAAGACGGTGGATTGTGGCCCATGCCTTCCTGCTGTTATTTGTCATTTGTCATTATGGTGTTCTCTATATCTTTTCGTCCTGGGCATGACGTTAAACTGTTCCGTTTGAGAGGACCGGCGACCCTCGAATGTAAACAGCCACGAAAGGAAACTGTGTGTGTGAGGTGTTCTCTATCATTTCATTCCAGACTTCACTGTCTATCTCCTGTGTTTTCCATTCATCTTGAGCGTTACACAGTCGTCTGATGTGCGGGGGGAGGTGCCGGCTAGCGCATAAAGGCACGGACGGGACAGGTGTTTTCTTGACCCATCCCGTGATGATGCGACAGGTGTCATTTAGGGCTGTGTCGACCAATTTGGTGTGACGTGATCGGCTCCAGCTTGAGCAGGAATACTCTGCTGTAGAGAAAGACAGGGCCATGGCAGTTGCACGGATTGTTTGTGGGTCTGCGCCCCACTTGGGAGTTCACTAGTTTTCACAGGATGTTATTGTGGGTGTTGACCGTGGCTTTTGTGTTCTCCAGGTGTTTTTTTGAAGAAGAGTGTCCTGTCCAGTGTAACTCCAAGATACATGGGGTGGGTATGGTTGGAGAGTTTGTGACCATCCCAAGTGACGCTCAGTTCTTTTCTTGCGTCTCGGTTCCTCAGGTGGAAGCTGCATAGTTGGGTTTGTGTGTGTCTTTCTTTTTCTGTCTTTCTTTCTTAGGACGGAGATCAAGGTAGACGCCATAGGAAGGCTCAACACTAGCCGATGCCCCTAGAGATCCATCCCAAAGCTTCCCTCAGGGAGCACAGCAAGCCAGCTAGCCAGCAAGCCTGCCCAGTCAGCCAACGCAGCCAGTCAGCTCCGCCAGTCAGCCAGTGTAGAAAGTCAGGCTGCCAAGCCAGAGCATATCAGCCCTTGCAGTCAGCCATTGCAGCCATACCAGCCTTGCTCAGTCAGCTCAGCCAGGCCTCTCTTGAGGCCTGGCTCTCTGTCTGCCTGGCCCGGTCTGCCCTGCCCTGCCTTGCAGCAACAGAACCAGCCTTTCTGGAAAGCCAGCCAGCTCAGAATGCGAGCTGAGCAAGCCAGTGCAGCAGCAAGCCCAGACTAGGTTACCGCAGCCTTACTGTGCAGCCACAGCCACTCAGTCTAGACCAGCAGGAGCTGGCCAGGCTCCAACCCTTGCAGCGCAGCCTTAGGCCGGACAGTCCCCCTGCCTGCACTTTGTTGCCTTCCTGGCCTGTCTGCCTGCCTAGGCGCCTCGGTCTTCCTGTCTGTCTGCCTTGGCCTGCCAGTCTGAAACTGGTTTAGACTAACTGCGTGCTTGCCAGCTGCGCTGGCTTGCTGAGCTCGTATTCTGAGCTGGCTGGCTTGCCAGCAAGGCTGGTTCTGTTGCTGCAAGGCAGGGCGGGGCAGACCGGGCCAGGCAGACAGAGAGCCAGGCCTCGAGAGAGGCCTGGCTGAGCTGACTGAGCAAGGCTGGTATGGCTACAATGGTTGACTGCAAGGGCTGATGTACGCTGGCTTGGCAGCCTGACTTTCTACACTGGCTGACTGGCGGAGCTGGCTGGCTGCGTTGGCTGACTGGGCGGGCTTGCTGGCTAGCTGGCTTGCTGGACTCCCTGAGGGAAGCTTTGGGATGGATCTCTAGGGGCATCGGCTTGTGTTGAGCCTTCCAACGGCGTCTACCTTGATCTTCGTCCTAAGAAAGAAAGACAGAAAAAGAAACACACACACAAACTCAACTATGCAGCTTCCACATGAGGAAGGCAGGCAGGCACGCAGGCAGGCACAAGCTGCCTGCGTGCTTGCTTCGCCCTCCAGTTGCTGCTCCAGTTATTTGTTTTCCCTCAAACCCATCCTCAATGTGTTGGGTGAGGTTGAGCTCTGTCCAGCACAGGACGGGACGGAAACCAGCTTGGTCTTTAGTCAGCTTGGTGTCTATGAGTGGTATGAGGCGTTGGAGTAGCAGCCTCTCTTGTAGGTGATGCAGAGGAGGGAAATGGGTCGGTAGCTCTTTGAGGATGATGGGTCTTTGCCAGGTTTGGGGATTGCAACCACTTTGGCTTTTCTCCAGACAGAAGGGATGGTTTTCTGTGCCATGCATGTGTTCAGCACCCCCACGAGCCAGGTCTTTGCGTTAGGTTCCAGGTGCTGTATAATTTCTGCCAGTATGTCATCAATCCCTGCTGCTTTTCCGGGTTTCAACTTTCCCATTGCAGTTTTGAGTTCTTCTAGGTCGAAGGGTTTGGTTTGAGGGCTGGCTGATTGTGGTTGGTCTGATACCACTGTGCGATGGTATTCTCCTGTGGGTCGTGGCGGTGTTGGTTACGACTGTTGGCCACCAGTTGTGATGCAACAGGGTTCGCTGTGACTGTTGTGAATTATGGGTGGCTCCCTGAGGTCCTTGATCGCCATTGGGTCCAACAGTGGTCATTGAAGCGTGCACACACATGCACACATGCACCTACACACACAGGGGCACATGCGTATGCACACCTGGACATTTAAATGAACAACAACACAAAAACTAAGGCACTGGTGTCGGACTTCTGGTTTACCGGAACGGGGTTCAACTCCCTGCAGTGCCCTGCTCAATGTGTTGTATTTCATTCATTGGTCCATGGTCTCAGGTCATTGAGCGGCGCGCTATAGTGTGCGATTCTTCATCATTGTTGAGGATTTTTTAAAGGTGAAAATCAAGGAAAAGCAAAAGGCTATAGTCCATGGTCACGGACCGCATACTGGTCAAGGTCATTTATACTGGTGAAGATCATTTACTAGTCTTCTAAAGGTCATTTATACTGGTGAAGATCATTTACTAGTCTTCTAAAGGTCATTTATACTGGTCAAGGTCAATTACTAGTCTCATGAAGGTAATTTATACTGGTCACAGTCATATACTGGTCACGGTCATTTCTACTGGTGAAGGTCATTTATACTGGTCAAGGTCATTTGTACTTGTCAAGGTCATTTATACTGGTCAAGGTCATTTACTAGTCTTATGTTGTTTTTCTTTTTTTTGGTGGTGTGCGGGCTCCATCCAATAACTACACCAGTTGTGATGCAATAGAGTTTGCTGTGACCGTTGTGAATTATGGGTGGTGTGGTCTTTGCCAAGACGGTGGATTGTGGCCCATGCCTTCCTGCTGTTATTTGTCATGTTGGTGTTCTCTATATCTTTTCGTCCTGGGCATGACGTTAAACTGTTCCGTTCGAGAGGACCGGCGACCCTCGAATGTAAACAGGTGTTGGGACAGGGTCAGGTGTTGTCTTGATGCATCCTATGATGATGCCACAGGTGTCATTTAGGGCTGTGTCGACCAATTTGGTGTGACGGGATAGGCTTGTAGGTGATGCAGAGGAGGGAAATGGGTCGGTAGCTCTTTGGGGATAATGGGTCTTTGCCAGGTTTAGGGATTGCAACCACTTTGGCCTTTTTCCAGACAGAAGGGATGGTTTTCTGTGCTATGCATGTGTTCAGCATCCCCACAAGCCAGGTCTTTCCGTTAGGTCCCAGGTGCTGTATCATTTCTGCTAGTAGGTCATCAATCCCTGCTGCTTTTCCGGGTTTCAACTTTCCCATTGCAGTTTCACGTTCTTCTAGGTCGAAGGGTTTGGTTTGAAGGCTGGCTGATTGTGGTTGGTCTGATACCACTGTGCGATGGTATTCTCCTGTGGGTTGGTGGCGGTCTTGGTCACAACTGGTGGCCAACAGTTGTAACCAACACCGCCACCGACCCACATAGAATACCATCGCACAGTGGTATCAGACCAACCATAATCAGCCATCACTCAAACCAAACCCTTCGACCTAGAAGAACTTGAAACTGCAATGGGAAAGTTGAAACCCGGAAAAGCAGCAGGGATTGATGACCTACTGGCAGAAATGATACAGCACCTGGGACCTAACTCAAGGCCCTGGCTTGTGGGGATGCTGAACACATGCACAGCACAGAAAACCACCCCTTCTGTCTGGAAAAAGGCCAAAGTGGTTGCAATCCCTAAACCTGGCAAAGACCCATTATCCCCGAAGAGCTACCGACCCATTTCCCTCCTCTGCATCACGTCTTTCTTATACCTGTGGTGTGCGGGCTCCATCCAATACCTACACTAGTTGTGATGCAACAGAATTTGCTGTGACCGTTGTGAATTATGGGTGGTGTGGTCTTTGCCAAGACGGTGGATTGTGGCCCATGCCTTCCTGCTGTTATTTGTCATTTGTCATTATGGTGTTCTCTATATCTTTTCGTCCTGGGCATGACGTTAAACTGTTCCGTTTGAGAGGACCGGCGACCCTCGAATGTAAACAGCCACGAAAGGAAACTGTGTGTGTGAGGTGTTCTCTATCATTTCATTCCAGACTTCACTGTCTATCTCCTGTGTTTTCCATTCATCTTGAGCGTTACACAGTCGTCTGATGTGCGGGGGGAGGTGCCGGCTAGCGCATAAAGGCACGGACGGGACAGGTGTTTTCTTGACCCATCCCGTGATGATGCGACAGGTGTCATTTAGGGCTGTGTCGACCAATTTGGTGTGACGTGATCGGCTCCAGCTTGAGCAGGAATACTCTGCTGTAGAGAAAGACAGGGCCATGGCAGTTGCACGGATTGTTTGTGGGTCTGCGCCCCACTTGGGAGTTCACTAGTTTTCACAGGATGTTATTGTGGGTGTTGACCGTGGCTTTTGTGTTCTCCAGGTGTTTTTTTGAAGAAGAGTGTCCTGTCCAGTGTAACTCCAAGATACATGGGGTGGGTATGGTTGGAGAGTTTGTGACCATCCCAAGTGACGCTCAGTTCTTTTCTTGCGTCTCGGTTCCTCAGGTGGAAGCTGCATAGTTGGGTTTGTGTGTGTCTTTCTTTTTCTGTCTTTCTTTCTTAGGACGGAGATCAAGGTAGACGCCATAGGAAGGCTCAACACTAGCCGATGCCCCTAGAGATCCATCCCAAAGCTTCCCTCAGGGAGCACAGCAAGCCAGCTAGCCAGCAAGCCTGCCCAGTCAGCCAACGCAGCCAGTCAGCTCCGCCAGTCAGCCAGTGTAGAAAGTCAGGCTGCCAAGCCAGAGCATATCAGCCCTTGCAGTCAGCCATTGCAGCCATACCAGCCTTGCTCAGTCAGCTCAGCCAGGCCTCTCTTGAGGCCTGGCTCTCTGTCTGCCTGGCCCGGTCTGCCCTGCCCTGCCTTGCAGCAACAGAACCAGCCTTTCTGGAAAGCCAGCCAGCTCAGAATGCGAGCTGAGCAAGCCAGTGCAGCAGCAAGCCCAGACTAGGTTACCGCAGCCTTACTGTGCAGCCACAGCCACTCAGTCTAGACCAGCAGGAGCTGGCCAGGCTCCAACCCTTGCAGCGCAGCCTTAGGCCGGACAGTCCCCCTGCCTGCACTTTGTTGCCTTCCTGGCCTGTCTGCCTGCCTAGGCGCCTCGGTCTTCCTGTCTGTCTGCCTTGGCCTGCCAGTCTGAAACTGGTTTAGACTAACTGCGTGCTTGCCAGCTGCGCTGGCTTGCTGAGCTCGTATTCTGAGCTGGCTGGCTTGCCAGCAAGGCTGGTTCTGTTGCTGCAAGGCAGGGCGGGGCAGACCGGGCCAGGCAGACAGAGAGCCAGGCCTCGAGAGAGGCCTGGCTGAGCTGACTGAGCAAGGCTGGTATGGCTACAATGGTTGACTGCAAGGGCTGATGTACGCTGGCTTGGCAGCCTGACTTTCTACACTGGCTGACTGGCGGAGCTGGCTGGCTGCGTTGGCTGACTGGGCGGGCTTGCTGGCTAGCTGGCTTGCTGGACTCCCTGAGGGAAGCTTTGGGATGGATCTCTAGGGGCATCGGCTTGTGTTGAGCCTTCCAACGGCGTCTACCTTGATCTTCGTCCTAAGAAAGAAAGACAGAAAAAGAAACACACACACAAACTCAACTATGCAGCTTCCACATGAGGAAGGCAGGCAGGCACGCAGGCAGGCACAAGCTGCCTGCGTGCTTGCTTCGCCCTCCAGTTGCTGCTCCAGTTATTTGTTTTCCCTCAAACCCATCCTCAATGTGTTGGGTGAGGTTGAGCTCTGTCCAGCACAGGACGGGACGGAAACCAGCTTGGTCTTTAGTCAGCTTGGTGTCTATGAGTGGTATGAGGCGTTGGAGTAGCAGCCTCTCTTGTAGGTGATGCAGAGGAGGGAAATGGGTCGGTAGCTCTTTGAGGATGATGGGTCTTTGCCAGGTTTGGGGATTGCAACCACTTTGGCTTTTCTCCAGACAGAAGGGATGGTTTTCTGTGCCATGCATGTGTTCAGCACCCCCACGAGCCAGGTCTTTGCGTTAGGTTCCAGGTGCTGTATAATTTCTGCCAGTATGTCATCAATCCCTGCTGCTTTTCCGGGTTTCAACTTTCCCATTGCAGTTTTGAGTTCTTCTAGGTCGAAGGGTTTGGTTTGAGGGCTGGCTGATTGTGGTTGGTCTGATACCACTGTGCGATGGTATTCTCCTGTGGGTCGTGGCGGTGTTGGTTACGACTGTTGGCCACCAGTTGTGATGCAACAGAGTTCGCTGTGACTGTTGTGAATTATGGGTGGCTCCCTGAGGTCCTTGATCGCCATTGGGTCCAACAGTGGTCATTGAAGCGTGCACACACATGCACACATGCACCTACACACACAGGGGCACATGCGTATGCACACCTGGACCTTTAAATGAACAACAACACAAAAACTAAGGCACTGGTGTCGGACTTCTGGTTTACCGGAACGGGGTTCAACTCCCTGCAGTGCCCTGCTCAATGTGTTGTATTTCATTCATTGGTCCATGGTCTCAGGTCATTGAGCGGCGCGCTATAGTGTGCGATTCTTCATCATTGTTGAGGATTTTTTAAAGGTGAAAATCAAGGAAAAGCAAAAGGCTATAGTCCATGGTCACGGACCGCATACTGGTCAAGGTCATTTATACTGGTGAAGATCATTTACTAGTCTTCTAAAGGTCATTTATACTGGTGAAGATCATTTACTAGTCTTCTAAAGGTCATTTATACTGGTCAAGGTCAATTACTAGTCTCATGAAGGTAATTTATACTGGTCACAGTCATATACTGGTCACGGTCATTTCTACTGGTGAAGGTCATTTATACTGGTCAAGGTCATTTGTACTTGTCAAGGTCATTTATACTGGTCAAGGTCATTTACTAGTCTTATGTTGTTTTTCTTTTTTTTGGTGGTGTGCGGGCTCCATCCAATAACTACACCAGTTGTGATGCAATAGAGTTTGCTGTGACCGTTGTGAATTATGGGTGGTGTGGTCTTTGCCAAGACGGTGGATTGTGGCCCATGCCTTCCTGCTGTTATTTGTCATGTTGGTGTTCTCTATATCTTTTCGTCCTGGGCATGACGTTAAACTGTTCCGTTCGAGAGGACCGGCGACCCTCGAATGTAAACAGGTGTTGGGACAGGGTCAGGTGTTGTCTTGATGCATCCTATGATGATGCCACAGCCTGGTGTCATTTAGGGCTGTGTCGACCAATTTGGTGTGACGGGATAGGCTTGTAGGTGATGCAGAGGAGGGAAATGGGTCGGTAGCTCTTTGGGGATAATGGGTCTTTGCCAGGTTTAGGGATTGCAACCACTTTGGCCTTTTTCCAGACAGAAGGGATGGTTTTCTGTGCTATGCATGTGTTCAGCATCCCCACAAGCCAGGTCTTTCCGTTAGGTCCCAGGTGCTGTATCATTTCTGCTAGTAGGTCATCAATCCCTGCTGCTTTTCCGGGTTTCAACTTTCCCATTGCAGTTTCATGTTCTTCTAGGTCGAAGGGTTTGGTTTGAAGGCTGGCTGATTGTGGTTGGTCTGATACCACTGTGCGATGGTATTCTCCTGTGGGTTGGTGGCGGTCTTGGTCACAACTGGTGGCCAACAGTTGTAACCAACACCGCCACCGACCCACATAGAATACCATCGCACAGTGGTATCAGACCAACCATAATCAGCCATCACTCAAACCAAACCCTTCGACCTAGAAGAACTTGAAACTGCAATGGGAAAGTTGAAACCCGGAAAAGCAGCAGGGATTGATGACCTACTGGCAGAAATGATACAGCACCTGGGACCTAACTCAAGGCCCTGGCTTGTGGGGATGCTGAACACATGCACAGCACAGAAAACCACCCCTTCTGTCTGGAAAAAGGCCAAAGTGGTTGCAATCCCTAAACCTGGCAAAGACCCATTATCCCCGAAGAGCTACCGACCCATTTCCCTCCTCTGCATCACGTCTTTCTTATACCTGTGGTGTGCGGGCTCCATCCAATACCTACACTAGTTGTGATGCAACAGAATTTGCTGTGACCGTTGTGAATTATGGGTGGTGTGGTCTTTGCCAAGACGGTGGATTGTGGCCCATGCCTTCCTGCTGTTATTTGTCATTTGTCATTATGGTGTTCTCTATATCTTTTCGTCCTGGGCATGACGTTAAACTGTTCCGTTTGAGAGGACCGGCGACCCTCGAATGTAAACAGCCACGAAAGGAAACTGTGTGTGTGAGGTGTTCTCTATCATTTCATTCCAGACTTCACTGTCTATCTCCTGTGTTTTCCATTCATCTTGAGCGTTACACAGTCGTCTGATGTGCGGGGGGAGGTGCCGGCTAGCGCATAAAGGCACGGACGGGACAGGTGTTTTCTTGACCCATCCCGTGATGATGCGACAGGTGTCATTTAGGGCTGTGTCGACCAATTTGGTGTGACGTGATCGGCTCCAGCTTGAGCAGGAATACTCTGCTGTAGAGAAAGACAGGGCCATGGCAGTTGCACGGATTGTTTGTGGGTCTGCGCCCCACTTGGGAGTTCACTAGTTTTCACAGGATGTTATTGTGGGTGTTGACCGTGGCTTTTGTGTTCTCCAGGTGTTTTTTTGAAGAAGAGTGTCCTGTCCAGTGTAACTCCAAGATACATGGGGTGGGTATGGTTGGAGAGTTTGTGACCATCCCAAGTGACGCTCAGTTCTTTTCTTGCGTCTCGGTTCCTCAGGTGGAAGCTGCATAGTTGGGTTTGTGTGTGTCTTTCTTTTTCTGTCTTTCTTTCTTAGGACGGAGATCAAGGTAGACGCCATAGGAAGGCTCAACACTAGCCGATGCCCCTAGAGATCCATCCCAAAGCTTCCCTCAGGGAGCACAGCAAGCCAGCTAGCCAGCAAGCCTGCCCAGTCAGCCAACGCAGCCAGTCAGCTCCGCCAGTCAGCCAGTGTAGAAAGTCAGGCTGCCAAGCCAGAGCATATCAGCCCTTGCAGTCAGCCATTGCAGCCATACCAGCCTTGCTCAGTAAGCTCAGCCAGTCCTCTCTTGAGGCCTGGCTCTCTGTCTGCCTGGCCCGGTCTGCCCTGCCCTGCCTTGCAGCAACAGAACCAGCCTTTCTGGAAAGCCAGCCAGCTCAGAATGCGAGCTGAGCAAGCCAGTGCAGCAGCAAGCCCAGACTAGGTTACCGCAGCCTTACTGTGCAGCCACAGCCACTCAGTCTAGACCAGCAGGAGCTGGCCAGGCTCCAACCCTTGCAGCGCAGCCGTAGGCCGGATAGTCCCCCTGCCTGCACTTTGTTGCCTTCCTGGCCTGTCTGCCTGCCTAGGCGCCTCGGTCTTCCTGTCTGTCTGCCTTGGCCTGCCAGTCTGAAACTGGTTTAGACTAACTGCGTGCTTGCCAGCTGCGCTGGCTTGCTGAGCTCGTATTCTGAGCTGGCTGGCTTGCCAGCAAGGCTGGTTCTGTTGCTGCAAGGCAGGGCGGGGCAGACCGGGCCAGGCAGACAGAGAGCCAGGCCTCGAGAGAGGCCTGGCTGAGCTGACTGAGCAAGGCTGGTATGGCTACAATGGTTGACTGCAAGGGCTGATGTGCGCTGGCTTGGCAGCCTGACTTTCTACACTGGCTGACTGGCGGAGCTGGCTGGCTGCGTTGGCTGACTGGGCGGGCTTGCTGGCTAGCTGGCTTGCTGGACTCCCTGAGGGAAGCTTTGGGATGGATCTCTAGGGGCATCGGCTTGTGTTGAGCCTTCCAACGGCGTCTACCTTGATCTTCGTCCTAAGAAAGAAAGACAGAAAAAGAAAGACACACACAAACTCAACTACGCAGCTTCCACATGAGGAAGGCAGGCAGGCACGCACGCAGGCAGGCAGGCACAAGCTGCCTGCGTGCTTGCTTCGCCCTCCAGTTGCTGCTCCAGTTATTTGTTTTCCCTCAAACCCATCCTCAATGTGTTGGGTGAGGTTGAGCTCTGTCCAGCACAGGAGCGGCCGGGACGGAAACCAGCTTGGTCTTTAGTCAGTTTGGTGTCTATGAGTGGCATGAGGCGTTGGAGTAGCAGCCTCTCTTGTAGGTGATGCAGAGGAGGGAAATGGGTCGGTAGCTCTTTGGGGATGATGGGTCTTTGCCAGGTTTAGGGATTGCAACCACTTTGGCCGTTCTCCAGACAGAAGGGATGGTTTTCTGTGCCATGCATGTATTCAGCATCCCTACGAGCCAGGTCTTTGCGTTAGGTTCCAGGTGCTGTATAATTTCTGCCAGTATGTCATCAATCCCTGCTGCTTTTCCGGGTTTCAACTTTCCCATTGCAGTTTCGAGTTCTTCTAGGTCGAAGGGTTTGGTTTGAGGGCTGGCTGATTGTGGTTGGTCTGATACCACTGTGCGATGGTATTCTCCTGTGGGTCGGTGGCGGTGTTGGTTACGACTGTTGGCCACCAGTTGTGATGCAACAGAGTTCGCTGTGACCGTTGTGAATTATGGGTGGCTCCCTGAGGTCCTTGATCCCCATGGGGTCCAACAGTGGTCATTGAAGCGTGCACAGACATGCACAAATGCACCTACACACGCACAGGCGCACATGCGTATGCACACCTGGACCTGTAAATGAACAACAACACAAAAACTAAGGCACTGGTGTCGGACTTCTGGTTTACCGGAACGGGGTTCAACTCCCTGCAGTGCCCTGCTCAATGTGTTATATTTACATGGTTCATTGGTCCATGGTCTCAGGTCATTGAGCGGCGCGCTATTGTGTGCGATTCTTCATCATTGTTGAGGATTAAAAAAAAAGGTGAAAATCAAGGAAAAGCGAAAGGCTATAGTCCATGGTCACGGACCGCATACTGGTCAAGGTAATTCATACTGGTGAAGATCATTTACTAGTCTTATGAAGGTCATTTATACTGGTCAAGGTCATTTACTAGTCTCATGAAGGTAATTTATACTGGTCAGTCATATACTGGTCACGGTCATTTATACTGGTCAAGGTCATTTGTACTTGTCAAGGTCATTTATACTGGTCAAGGTCATTTACTAGTCTTATTGAAGGTCATTTATACTGCTCAAGGTTATTGATCAATATCAATGACCTTGATGACCCCAAGGTCATTAAGTGGCATGCTATAGTGCGCGATTCTTCATCATTGTTCACGATTTGAAAAAAGGTTAAATCGCGGAAAAGCGAAAGGCTATAGTCCATAGTCTCGGAGGGCATACAAAAATGTGTGGTGCTATACAGGCCGTTCTGGAAAATTTGGGACAGAGGTTCATCGTTGGCATCCAGGGAGTGTGTGTGCAAAATTTGGCATCGACCGGGTTAATGGTGCTGGAGATTAGCTGTTAACAAACTGACGGACACACACACACACACACACTCACTCAGAGTGCAAAACATACTCTATCCCCATGGCTTTGGCCTGGTGCCATACCGTTATTAATTATTGCCTACAATGTCAATTGTGAAATTACTTTACCGTTGCAATGCAACATTTACATTTCAACGAATGGACCTCGTAAAACAAAACAAAAACCAAGGCACTGGTTGTGGTACTTCTGGTTTACCGGAATGGGGTTCAACTCCCTGCAGTGCTCTGCTCAATTTGTTGTATTTACATGGTTCATTTTTTTTTTCTGCTCATTGTGTTGCCTTTTCATAGATGATAACCCCCAGGTTCTTTAATGTGTTTGCACTCCCTACAGTTAGGTTACCAAGTCTATTTATTTATTATTTCTGTTCACTAGAACTAGAACCAATTACCAAAGTAGGCTTTCTAATGACACAACTCGCCTTTGTTTTTATGTGTAGCAAAAACGTTCTTTTTATTTACGCCAAAGAGTAGAGGCTGGTCTGCATTCATGCGAGCGGGGAAGTTTAGAGTAACATAGCTCTAAATGAAACGCATTAGAGCTATGGACCAGAGCTAGTAGTCATAGCACTTCATGGTATATGCATAGTTTATATAGTTTCATTATAGATATATTAAACAGAGAGGACTGGAGTCAATTGGGTTATATTATGTTTAACACTAATTTGAAGCTGTCAAAATCTGACAGACTTCTGGCGGCCATGGCCACGCCCACCTTTTGGTAACGCCCACTTTCGGCCAAGCCCACAAAAAGGACCCCCCATGTAATTTGCCAGGCAGGCTCCACTCTCAGACAGATATTTGGCTCCGTCTTATGAGCTAATTTAGAATTTCCTGTCTGAGAGCTAGCTAATTTAAGACATCCGGTTGCCTTCAGAATAAAATAAGGTTATTTAATTCGTTAATTAAATAATTGTCAATGCCCCAAGGCACAGCACTTTTTTGAGCGTTGACCTCAGTAGAAGGTCTGCTGCCGTGAATTTTACACCTCTCCCACTTAGCGGAGAGTGGGGTGTGGTACAGGACATCTCCCCGAACGCGTGGGTATACTGCATCTACAAGTAGTACAAGATAAATTGAAACCATTGACACCTACTTCGATGGTTCAGTTGTCATCTATGCCGGGGAATTTAGCAGCTCTCATTCAAGCGTTTTTTCAAAATCCAGGTCACACATTTGATTGCAAAACAATCTGTGGTGTCACTCAACAACTAGTGAATAGCATCTTACTTGGCCTTAGGAATGCACAATGACCCATTAGATTTTATACACAAACTAGTAGTTTGGTTGAGTATGTGTGGTGTCCACACAGTTGTTCAAGCAAAACATACAGACATCTGTACATTCTGTGCCTGGACAGTTGAAAGCAATTAACAGAACAATAACGGAGGACAATTTGGAAGAAGATGATGATGATGTGGTTTTATGCAATGACAATATGTGTGAAGCTATACCATTACCAATTCTAACATTTCTACAACAGACATCTGCTATCAAAAAATGTCACACACGGCTTGAAGAAGCAGCAGCGCAGGACTCAACATTTAGACGGAAACTTGAGAAATTCAATCTAGCCAACACATCAGTGTCATTAGTGTCTCAGAAATGTTCTAGGACAGAAGAATGCACCATATTAAACAGCTTTGTAGAATACACACTTCGGTCTCCTTTCCTTGGAGATGACCTGCTTTGCCTGAAAAGTCTTAGTCTGTATAGTTGTACTCAATGTGGTGACAAGGCCTTACCATCTACAAAGAACATGTCACAATTCATAGTGCAGCCACTTGACGTGTCACAAAAAGGCATCTTAGACACTATTGCACAAATATTACCTGCTCAATCTGAACAATGTGAAACATGTCAGCAGGAAAAGAGCTTATCAACATATGAAGTAATTAACAGCCCACAGACCTTACTTCTCCTGTTAAGAGCTGGCACAAAAATTCCAAAAACGTTCAATTTATCCTGTCTGTACCACCAAAATGAGTATGCTTTGACCAGTATGTGTGTATTTTTCGACAGGCCACCATATGCGTCATTGTACATCCTTAAAGATCATAAATGGCATATCTGGACAAATGAATCGAATGACACAGCAGGCTATACCTTTGATGCAAAGAACATCCGCTCGACAGCACACAAAGACAGTAGTCACAAGTAGTTTCTATGTCGTGTCATACGAGAAAATAAACAGTCGAGAAATAATCAAGTTTCGTCAGGACAAACAAATGCATAAATGCACAGACAGATGCAATCAACGCACACAAGTGACACCCATTCCAAAGCTAGAGGTAACTCCTTGACCTGACTTAGCTTGCGTAGAGAAAGTGATTTCATGTCAATGCCCCAAGGCACAGCACTTTTTTGAGCGTTGACCCCAGTAGAAGGTCTGCTGCTGTTAATTTTACACCTCTCCCGCTTAGCGGAGAGTGTGGTGTGGTAGAGGACATCTCCCCGAACGCGTGGGTATGTCCAGATAGTTGCCTCGCGGAGGCCTCTTTGTCCAGTGTCCATTCTGGGTCCGGAAACGGTACTTTTTTCAGCGTTGACCACAGTAGAAGGTCTGCTGCTGTGAATTTTACACCTCTCCCGCTTAGCGGAGAGTGGGGTGTGGTACAGGACATCTCCCCGAACGCGTGGGTATGTCCAGATAGTTGCCTCGCGGAGCCGTCTTTTGTCCAGTGTCCATTCTGGGTCCGGAAACGGTACTTTTTGTCAGCCTTGACCCCAGTAGAAGGTCTGCTGCTGTGAAATTTACACCTCTCCCGCTTAGCGGAGAGTGTGGTGTGGTAGAGGACATCTCCCCGAACGTGTGGGTATGTCCAGATAGTTGCCTCGCGGAGGCCTCTTTGTCCAGTGTCCATTCTGGGTCCGGAAACGGTACTTTTTGTCAGCATTGACCCCAGTAGAAGGTCTGCTGCTGTGAATTTTACACCTCTCCCGCTTAGCGGAGAGTGTGGTGTGGTAGAGGACATCTCCCCGAACGTGTGGGTATGTCCAGATAGTTGCCTCGCGGAGGCCTCTTTGTCCAGTGTCCATTCTGGGTCCGGAAACGGTACTTTTTTCAGCGTTGACCACAGTAGAAGGTCTGCTGCTGTGAATTTTACACCTCTCCCGCTTAGCGGAGAGTGGGGTGTGGTACAGGACATCTCCCCGAACGCGTGGGTATGTCCAGATAGTTGCCTCGCGGAGCCGTCTTTTGTCCAGTGTCCATTCTGGGTCCGGAAACGGTACTTTTTGTCAGCCTTGACCCCAGTAGAAGGTCTGCTGCTGTGAATTTTACACCTCTCCCGCTTAGCGGAGAGTGTGGTGTGGTAGAGGACATCTCCCCGAACGTGTGGGTATGTCCAGATAGTTGCCTCGCGGAGGCCTCTTTGTCCAGTGTCCATTCTGGGTCCGGAAACGGTACTTTTTGTCAGCATTGACCCCAGTAGAAGGTCTGCTGCTGTGAATTTTACACCTCTCCCGCTTAGCGGAGAGTGGGGTGTGGTACAGGACATCTCCCCGAACGCGTGGGTATGTCCAGATAGTTGCCTCGCGGAGCCGTCTTTTGTCCAGTGTCCATTCTGGGTCCGGAAACGGTACTTTTTGTCAGCCTTGACCCCAGTAGAAGGTCTGCTGCTGTGAATTTTACACCTCTCCCGCTTAGCGGAGAGTGTGGTGTGGTAGAGGACATCTCCCCGAACGTGTGGGTATGTCCAGATAGTTGCCTCGCGGAGGCCTCTTTGTCCAGTGTCCATTCTGGGTCCGGAAACGGTACTTTTTGTCAGCATTGACCCCAGTAGAAGGTCTGCTGCTGTGAATTTTACACCTCTCCCGCTTAGCGGAGAGTGTGGTGTGGTAGAGGACATCTCCCCGAACGTGTGGGTATGTCCAGATAGTTGCCTCGCGGAGGCCTCTTTGTCCAGTGTCCATTCTGGGTCCGGAAACGGTACTTTTTTCAGCGTTGACCACAGTAGAAGGTCTGCTGCTGTGAATTTTACACCTCTCCCGCTTAGCGGAGAGTGGGGTGTGGTACAGGACATCTCCCCGAACGCGTGGGTATGTCCAGATAGTTGCCTCGCGGAGCCGTCTTTTGTCCAGTGTCCATTCTGGGTCCGGAAACGGTACTTTTTGTCAGCCTTGACCCCAGTAGAAGGTCTGCTGCTGTGAATTTTACACCTCTCCCGCTTAGCGGAGAGTGGGGTGTGGTATAGGACATCTTCCCGAACGCGTGGGTATGTCCAGATAGTTGCCTTGCGGAGCCGTCTTTTGTCCAGTGTCCACTTTATAAAGTCCATGCACTCCAGTGAATAGCATTTATCCATTTAGATAACTTTATTATTATTATTATAAGGATTTAATTACTTATTCTTACACAGAAACATAATGTGTGTCTTATAGCATCATATAGCATCATTTAAATGCTTAATTTGTAGTTTTAATGTGCAAATTAAACTTTTTTTCAATACTCTAGAGGGTACTCTTATTTTGAAGAGATCGTCCACCGGAAGTCTTAAATTAGCTCACTAGATTAGCTCACTAGACGCTGCCTATTTCCTCCATAGCAACACACGACGCGTCTATGGTAACCCCTGGGTAGCCCAGACATTTTATTTAGGCTGGTATAGTAACTCAATTCAATGCAGTTCACCACAGGAAACTTGTTTTTGTGTTCTAGTAACCTATACTCACCTGAGCAGGTGATTGAAGGTAGGGGGAATTTGTCAGATTCAATCAGAACTTGACCGTCAGAATGTGTGCGTCTCTGAACGCCACGCAGAAGACAGAGTCCACTCATCCATCTCCAACAGCCTCAGAACACAACACAGGTACATTTAAATAAATTAAATATAAAAATTAAAAAACATCTAGGGCTAGGCGGCCAGGCCAAAACAGTGGTAGCCTGATTATCAGACTGTAGCTTTGCAGTCCACTCAGAGTGGGCGGGGTCTTTGGGCTGGATCCAGGCTAACACAGTGGTTGATGTCTTTGATGACTTAATATTGATAAATGGCTACTCTGTCTTGAAATGTTGTCACCTACCTGAAGAAAAAAATAATATTATTAAAGAGAGGGAGAGACAGGCAGATACCCCTGTGCCCTCTTACAAAATAAACACTTGATGTCGATGAGTAGGTCTCAGGCAGACAGGCACAGAACAGACTATAGTGATTTAACCTTTAAAAAAAAACTTTTGTTTTACCAAAAATCACTTAGCCTAGCCTACATTAAACCTGATAAAAAATAAGTCAACAATCATTTGGAGAGCCATGTTCTGAAGTGAACTGTATTTCTTACCAGTTGAGCTTCCTGTACTGAAGGACAAATATGTGCTTCCTGTCCACACTGAACTGATCCCTGACCAGCTGTTGGATACACTGACCTCCACCTGCCACACACACATCAAGGTACTGTGTACACACACGCACACGCACACACACACACACACACACCCCAAAGTATTGTGTACATAGCTGCATGGCGACCCTCTGGTGTGGTTAGGGCTTTACAGTGCAGTTTGTGTTGTAAAGGCCCATGGAGTCAGACGACCAGACCCTGTGTGGAATCATCCACATGGTCGTAAGAAATACCAACACTTCCTGGACCAACCACCATCCATGACTGGAGCTGGAAGGTCAGTGTGTGCCTGTCTCTCCTACACTGTCTCCTTCTCAGCTGTCCTCCTACTGTCTCTATCCTACACTGTCTCTCAGCTGTACTGTCTGTCTCCTTCTCAGCTCAGCTGTCCTATCTCTCCTATGTCTCTCATCTCTGTCTCTCCTATTGTCTCTCTCATCTTTCCTGTCTGTTTACTCTCCCTCTCAGCTTATCCAATGTCTGTCTCACTCTTATCTGTTTCAGATTCTGTGCAATCACCAATCAGCACTGTTGTAGGTAGCTCAGGTTGTGCTTATGTGTATTGTGCGTGTGTGCGTGTGCGCGCGCGCGTGTGTGTGTGTGTGTGTGTGTGTGTGTGTGTGTGTACAGGGACATCTCCTTCCTATGTGATGCCATGGTAACCTCAAAGAGAAGGATGACCCTTCCACCTCTGAGCGCCAGGAGCAGTGACAACCTGAAGGCAAGACTAGTATCTCTAATTATTACTATTATTATTATTATGAAGGCAAGACTGTTATCTCTACAGTGTATCGTCACTGTCACTGCTACTTTTATGTGACACCGTAGTATGACAAAGTAATATGGCATTAATTTATGAAAAAACAAAAAGGTGAAATACGGAGATATGAGGTTTCTGGCTGACAGCAACAATTGTTGGTTTGTTTGTTTTGATGTTATTGGGACACAAAACCTACTATTACTACTATCACTACTACTATCACTAGACTATTTACTATTACTGTTACTATTAGTATTAGGATGCTACACTCTTATCCGGAGTGACTTATAAAGTGAGAGATTGGATTAAATTACATGAGTCCTAGATGAGTATAGTCACTAGACATAGTGCAAAGAAAACTATTATGTCTGAAGTGTCTGATGCCTGCCTGCCTGCCTGCCTGCCTGCCTGCCTGCCTGCCTGCCCGCCCGCCCGCCCGCCTGCCTGCCTGCCTGCCTGTCTCTCCACTCCAGGATGTGAGTTTGACAGACACTCTGATCCCAGAGGAGTATCACATAGTGAAGAACAGAGGAGTCCAGGGTCTGGAGTTCTACAACGAGTGAGTTCATGATGATAGAAGCTTCTCAGCACAACCTGCTGTCCTTGAAGTCATGCAGGTCCTGAATTCACCACAAAATTGACTGTTTTGAACCTCTTCCTCACCTCACAGTAAATTCACCATGCAGCTTAAAGATGAAGAGCAACGCCTGAGGCTCTTTCCTTCTCTGTGAGTAGTAAAGCTATGTTACGTATCTTCAAGTCCAGGGAAGAACATGAAAGTTACAGACTAAAGAGTCCAGATTTGATATATAATTTAGTAGGGGTGCAACAGTTCATGAATTTAATGGATTATAAAAAACGTGTGTGTGTGTGTGTGTGTGTGTGTGCGTGCGCGTGTAGGAAGCCCAGTGGCAGGCTGGAGGCGGTACAGTTGATGAGAGTGATGGATGATATGCTGGAGAAGGCAGGAGCTAATCAGAGACCTGAGGAGCTCGCGCACCTGTCACAGGTAATCATCATCAGATATTAGAACCTAGATGTCTCATTGGCCGCTGCAGTTCATTGGAGCGACTTATATCGTACGGGAAGGCGGAAGTCAAGTGGAAGTGCGGAAGGCACGTTGCCACTCAAGTAACTACTGGCCAATCACAGCAATTCTATGACTTAGCAATTGGCAGGAGAAAACAAACGTTTACATTGCCTCACCGAATGCCCCCTTCTGTAACGAGAGTTTCCCCGGCCGGACGTAGCATGTGGAAGGAACACGTTATTCCGACCAGTTCCTTTCCCCTCCATCAGGCGCCCCGGCTGGCCAGGGGGAGGTAGTTTAGAGACCAGGATTACTGCATGTTTTTTGTGAGGGTACCTACCCTGGGGGACACGGGGAGAACATGCAAACTCCACACAGAAAGGCCCTTTCGCCAACCCCACCTCGGGTATGGGCACTGATGACACGGAGGAGAGAACACGCCCCCAGCACCCACAGCTTCCCCAGCGGGAATCGAACCCAGGACCTTTTAGCTGTGAGGCGACAGCACTACCGACTGTGCCACCGTGCCCTAGTTGAACCTATTATAACCATACATTACTTGAGCAGAGTTGTAACAGGTTCCTACAGTTCTTTGCGATTTTTCTTGTCTAGTAATTTGGAATTGTATTCAATGTACTCATTATGGACTATATTTTACTGTACCCCTCCCCCCCAACAAATGGTAGGCCTACTCAGTTTACACACATATTTGCACTCAAAGGACCACAATGGAAAGAAGCTCTCAAGCTTTTTTATGTTTTATCATTTTTGATTTAATCAATCAAGCAATAAATCTAACTATGTTATCAAATACGCTTCTTTCTCTGCTGTGTGTGTGTGTGTGTGTGTGTGTGTGTGTGCGTGTGCGTGTGCGTGTGCGTGTGCGTGTGCGTGTGCGTGTGCGCGTGCACGTGCGTGCGTGCGTGCGTGCGTTCAGATGCAGAACCTGCTGGAACTGGTTCGTGTGGAGCAGAACATCTACAACATTGTGTTTCATGAGCTGATCAGACAGGTCAGCGTGGAATGTGCTGAGAGGGGACACCTGCTGGCCAAACTCAGGTAGTGCACCTCCACACAATACTTGCAGTACAATCAGCGGTTCCCAAACCTTTCAGGTCAAGACCCAAAAGAGAGATTAGACGTTTGCCCGGGACCCAAACTAGTGAAAATATATCTACAAGCGCACAATGCATCGATTTGTGCAGCGTTCCGAGCTTGTAGATCAGCTATTTTCATTAGTTGTTATTATTTTTATTTATGGAATTTCTCATATATATATATTTTTTTAGGGCCGGGACTAATTGCGATTAATTTAGATTAATTAACTACAGAAAAATTTATCGCGATTAACTACAGATAAATTAATCGCACCGTTTTTTTTCACCGCGGAACGTTTCTCACTGGGCGCTTTTCTATAGTACTGAAAACTGGAAATAATAAAAAGTCACCTCATTTTGTGTTGCCTAGAACTGGAGGTCTGACAAAAAACAGTAACAATATGAAGTAAGTACAGCTTTGTGATGTCACTGAGATGTACTTGTTACTGTTACAAAAATAATTTCAGACCTCCAGTTCTAGGCAACACAGAATGGGGTGACTTTTTATTATTATTTCCACAACAGGTATATTAATGACAGTAAAATGAAATGAGTGGTATCCTGTAGTCACTATTCGTTGATTCACTGGGATACCAAAAAACATTAAAAAAAAAGGTTTCTTGCTGTTCTCGGGTTGAATATTGATATGCGATTAAAATGCGATTAATCTAGATTAATTAATCGCAAAGCCTCTGATTAATTAGATTTTTTTTTTAATCGAGTCCCAGCTCTAATTTTTTTGTATACAATTTACAATTTAGGTATTTTGCAGACGCTCTTAATCCAGAGCGATTTACAGTAAGCAAGAACAAAAACATGGTAATACATCAAATACATAAAAATAGTCATCATGAATCATACGTACTGTAAGCTAGTAACCACACAGTGGACTCTCCGAATATCTATATAATGAATCTATGCGTGTACTGTACACTATAGAGTGGTATGTCTACATGAAATGCTATCTAAATTGAGCCTTTGTATACGTGCCTGTAAGGTCGTCGAGGCTATAGGGCAAAGCCATTGGCATGTAATAAAACACAGAAAAGGTTCAAATATCAAATTACATGAATTGATTAAATTCAAAACATCAAGTCAGTAAAATTCTAGAAAATAGATAAATAGAAACAGTTCTACTGTATACATGAATAGCACCAGAATAAGTTACAATACATATGACTGCAATGGCATCCTCTAGCTAAAATAATGCAATACAAATACAATTCTTTTAATTTTTTTAAATTAAAAACAATTCTTTTTAAATATTCTTGTAGACCCCTATAGGTCCATTTGATTCAGTTTATGAGAGAACTCATTTTGGCCGATTGTATCTGCGATATTATTCTTATTCCATGACCATAAAAGATTGACGGGTCTGGTGTATAGAGAGTGACACAACGAGAACTATGCACAAAAACAAATTTCACTGTTTTCCTTGTAAATCTGTGATGTGACAATAAAGCTGATTCTGATTCATATTCATATGTTTATGTGTTCCAGGCAGCGCTACGTGTCATTGTTAGACCACATCCCCAGACAGCTGAAGGGTTGTGTTTATGTGTTCCAGGCAGCGCTACGTGTCATTGTTAGACCACATCCCCAGACAGCTGAAGGGTTGTGTTTATGTGTTCCAGGCAGCGCTACGTCTCATTGTTAGACCACATCCCCAGACAGCTGAAGGGTTGTGTTTATGTGTTCCAGGCAGCGCTACGTCTCATTGTTAGACCACATTCCCAGACAGCTGAAGGGTTGTGTTTATGTGTTCCAGGCAGCGCTACGTCTCATTGTTAGACCACATTCCCAGACAGCTGAAGGGTTGTGTTTATGTGTTCCAGGCAGCGCTACGTCTCATTGTTAGACCACATTCCCAGACAGCTGAAGGGTTGTGTTTATGTGTTCCAGGCAGCGCTACGTCTCATTATTAGACCACATTCCCAGACAGCTGAAGGGTCTCCACACAGAGACTCTGGCTCAGAGAGCTCTGGACCGCAGGATGACTGAAGAGATCATCTGCTTCAAGACCAACATCCAGGAGATAAACACGTAGGTCTGAGTGGGGTGTCAAGGATAACGTGTGTGTGTGTGTGTGTGTGTGTGTGTGTGTGTGTGTGTGTGTGTGTGTGTGTGTGTGTGTGTGTGTGTGTGTGTGTGTGTGTGTCAAATATTTCCTATAGTACGAAAAAGGCACTTTTTAAAAACATTGACAATCTACAACAGCATTGTTCTGTTTGTTCTTACGATATGCTCGAGGTGTCTCAATACTCAGGGCCCTAGGCTTGTATTTTTTCTTTTTTACCACAATGTTAATGTGTTGTAATTTAGATAGCATGTTATTTAGACAGATGCTATAGGTTTGTTGTTTACTGAGTGGTATTCTATTGGTTCAATGCACATTATTATTTTTGATAGTATGTTGTTTAGACATTAGTTCACCTAGGATGATAGGACCCTTACGGAGGCACTACACTGTTGGTCTGCATTTGATGTGTGTGTTTACAATGCTTACTGCACTCTTCTAGTTCATATTCTATCCAATATATTATTGTTCTTGTGTTATGTTGCTGTTAGCACGGTATTATGGACCTTTCCACTAGCATTTTGCTGTGTGTGTGTGTGTGTGTGTGTGTGTGTGTGTGTGTGTGTGTGTGTGTGTGTGTGTGTCTGTGTCTGTGTCTGTGTCTGTGTGTGCGCGCGTGTGTGGGTGCATCCATGTGTGCATGCTCAGGGAGCTGTCTGCAGTGAGAGACCATGATGAGTTTGTGTCGAGGCAGGCAGAGAAAAGCCAGGGGGAGTTAGCTAGAGCTCTGGACCAGTGCCAGAAAAACTCTGAGTAAGTTCTATTATGTTCAATTCTATATTTCTATATTATATCTATGTTCTGCTTTATCGTCGTATTGTCCCTTTTGCCTAATTATGTTACACTAGTCCTTACCCGTTCTGAATATATGAACAGCAAATGATGTTCAGTGTGGGTAATGTGTTAAATGCTGCAATACAATCATAAGTATACCATTGATACAATTGGTATTGTGGCTGCTTTGGAGAGGTTATCCTTTAACATGAATAATCAGTTGGATAAATATGATTTGAAGTGGAACGTGTTCCTCAGTCATGTTGCAGGTCCTTTGGTGTGATCCATGGTCAGGCAATGCCCTTTTGCTTGTTTATTGTATTAATATACATAGTCCTTACCCGTGTATGGACTATTGCCCCCCATAAATATATTTAATTGGTCTTCATTTTAACTTGTATAATATATTTGTGTCTTTTTTGTGTGAATAAAAACAGCACTATAACATGAAAATATTTGTATAAATGCATGGTAGGGAAATGTTTTCATGGCAAGGACTGTAAAATGTACACTTATTAGCCCACAGACCCCCATTTGAAAAGTATGAAAGACCCCAGTTTGACATGCAGCACAGAAAGTATGGGCTGTGGCACAGGTATTCCCAAATGTACAGTGTGGGTCTGTATCCGTCCCAACATGCATTTCACTGGTGACACTGGTGACACGTGATTTGCGGGGAGATGAGTTGTTCAGTACCCCCCTGGTGGCCGCGGGGGGTACTGCGCCCTGGTTGCGGTTGGATTATTATTTCATATAAATGGGTGATGTAAAAACAATATCTGTACAGTAAATATGACAGTTGCGTCGGTAAAAAGTAGCCTAGCTGGATTGTGGGAGCGTGCAGATTTATTTTGGCATGGAGAGATGTGTGCTAATAGTGTGGCTCGGTCGGAGATAGACCACGGACAAATAAACGGGTTTTTATTCACTAATAAATTCATTATTAATCTTATTGGAAAAATGGCTTCGTTAAGACCTCCATATTATTATGGTCAATGCCTGTGTGAAAAGTGGGAGCGATTGGTGCAGGCAATGAGGAGATAAGTGTTTGTTTCTGACAGACAGACAGACAGACAGACATTCAGACAGACATTCGCTCATTTATAGTATGATTGTGTAGTCTAAGTTGTATATATAGCACATTTCATACTGTACACACACAGGAGTGCTGTGACACAACGTGCTTCAAAATAAAAACAAAAATAGGCAAGGATTAAACATGCAAAACAGAACGTATATTGTAAAAACATAAGAAAAGCTTATAACCCCATAGCTTACCACTAAATTGTAACTTAAAGGCCCGCTGACACGCCCCTCGGGAGATAAGAACGGCTATCAAACAATGCTATCATGATTCTGACGTCAGAGTGTGACAAGCTTTCCCCATCGACTTCTATGTGGGCTCGCCGGGCTTGGTGGCCGTAGTAGCATAGCAACTTATGCTACTATTTTGGTGTCACATTTAGAGTCATAATTGCTATAAATGTAATTGAAAAAAAGAAAAAGATCGCTCGAAAATCCTTGTTACAATGACATTGAGTTGACGTGTAAGTTTTAGGGTAAACTGTTGCATAATCGCAATTTCGCGTGACGAGTTCCATGCTCTCCGTCTCCCCCCGCTGACATGGCCTCAATCAGTGCTGAACAGGGCTCCGCAGCACGGAGCTTCACAGGTTACCACTGCCTGTCTAGCGGGGGGAGACGGAGAGCATGGAACTCGTCACGCGAAATTGCGATTATGCAACAGTTTACCCTAAAACTTACACGTCAACTCAATGTCATTGTAACGAGGATTTTCGAGGTAAAAAATATTTTTTTTCAATTACATTTATACAAATATGACCTAAATGTACCGTCAAAAACGCTAGCCTGAGCTAGCAGCCACTTGTTGCTAGCGCGGCGCGCCGTAGCCCTGTTTCAAACTGTTTCAAACTGTTTTCAGTCAGACCACGTGATGTGCTGTACCACCCATATTAATTTCGGGGCGTGTCAGCGGCCCTTTAAAGCTTGTGATATAAGAGGTGTGTTTTGACAGACTGTGTTTAAATGACCCCAGGGCTTTATACTAGGCCCCCCTTGTATTTCCCTCTACACCTAAGCTCTTCAAACAATGCGACACCATGTGAGATTGTAGATCTTGTGTGTGTGTGTGTGTGTGTTTGTGTGTGCGTGTGCGTGCGTAGTGTGGTCCATGAGTATCATGATCTGTATGAGATGCAGCGCAGACGTCTGGAGGGTCAGGTGGTCAGACTGACCCGGGAGAGAGACCTCTGGAGCACAGTGACCTACAACCTGGCTGTCAAGGTCACCGCACACGCACGCACGCACAATAGGGTCTATCCAGCCTGCACTGTACGGTATGAACGACGCATTATACAGATAATGTTTGAATGAGGATATATAGCAGACTTTAGTAATCTCAATACACTATTTCTACACATTTATGTATTTATTATTACCGATATTATTAGACTCTAATAGACTGCATACATTGTTGGAACACATATATTGGTACAACATGTCCAATGCAATAATGTCAATGTAGCTACAGGCTAGTCGTTGTTGCCCTCTTGTGGTTGAAGGCAACAACTCCTATCACTGCACAAATGACTATAGTCTTTGCTAAACATTACATTATCAAATGTGACCAGATTTGAATGAGAGCCTGCCATCGCACAAATTCCAGCTTTTCACCAGAGGAGAAAACTTTTTCCAAATGAGTTAATAGCACAGGCAGACTCTTCACATACTAGAGCATGTCTGAAATAAGTGTCAGAGCTGAAATCGACATTTAAATATGAAATAAATGCTTAAAAATGTAGCTAGGTGTAATGTTAGAGACCACAGAAGTGAACCTTTCAAGCCCGTTTTCTCAAATCTCCAAAACTGGTGGGTCAAACTGAACAACCAATATGTCAATTTGAAGCTATGATTCCCTGCTTTCACATGACAGGAAAAAGCGAAAATTAAAAAAAATCCAATGGCAGTCCCTCAGTCAAATTTGGTCACAAATGGTTCTATAAATGTCTGCTCTACACAAGTTTAGTATGTACATGGTTCTATACATGCCTGCTCTACGTGTGTTTAATATGTAAAGGGTTCTATAAATGCCTACTCTACCAAAGTATGTAATGGAGTTGTGTTGCTGTGTTGTGTCTGTAGGTCATCAGTGTGAACAAACTGCAGCTGGCCAGCAGGCTCCATGTGAGTGAACAGACCTGGTCCACCATGGCCCAACACCTCACCCTGTCCCTGAGTGCTAAGGTACTGTACTGTCCCCTCACCCTGTCCCTGAGCGCTAAGGTACTGTACTGTCCCCTCACCCTATCTCTAATCTATTGTCCCCTCACCCTGTCCTTTATGCCTATCCTATCCCTTGACTCCTTCAAAAGCGCTCTCAAAGGGCACCTACGGACGGCTGCAATTCAAAGCTGGCCCCTGTAAATAAAGTCGGAGTCCCCCCCACCCCCTTTTCCCCTTACTTTATAGTGAATACAGTATGTTTTTCCCTTTTTACTTTCTTTATACAATGATTTCCTGTTTTTGAGTGGCGCTAGCCCATCCTATGTATACAGCTTTTGTCCCCACAAAATGTCTGCAACACAAACATTAAATGCCATTGACAATGAAGGGAAAATTTACTTGATCTTGTCTCCACACGTCTCATATTTGCCATCGACAATGAAAGGAGAAATTAGGTTAAATGTCAGCCAAATATGACGTAAAATGTCCGCAACACAAACATTAAATGACATTGACAATGAAGGGAAAATGTACGTCATCTTGTCCCCACACGTCTCATATTTGCCATCGACAATGAAAGGAGAAATTCAATCAAATGCCAAATATGACATACATTTGTGGCAACAGGCAACAGGCATTCTGATTGGTCATGCAGTATGAGATGATGCATGATAATGTACGATGATAAGAGCGCCCCTCACTTCACACGGGTGTGATTTTTTGTTATAGAAGTGTATTTGTACGTCTCTAAATGTTCTGATGAATTGAATCTTCTGAATAATTACACTTGTTTACAACAAGTGTAATTCTTTATCATGGTGTCGTCCACAGTTTGAAATGTACCCATTCTGCATACTGTGAAATATTATTTTCAATCAATCAAATCAATCAATCAATGCAATTTTTATATGCATACATATTGTAATATTCACTTTCTTTCTATTAACTGCAATGATGAGCCTGCACAAACCCATCTTACTTGTAATGTGATGTGACAATAAAGTTTGATTCTGATTCTGATCAATCAATCAATCAATCAATCAAGTCCCTGAGCACTAAGGTACTGTAATGTCCCCTAACCCTGTCCTTTACCCACCTTGCCCTGTCCCTGAGCGCTAAGGTACTGTACTGTCCTTTACCCCAACAAGCTCGCAGGGCGTAATTTCGTGCCGTGATGCAAGCTTGTACATCTGCCAGTTTTTTACATTTTCGGAAAACAATCTTGAAAGTGTGAGAACTACTGATTTAGAACACATCCGTACATTCGTAGAATCGGCCTCAATCGGAGTCAATGGTGGCGGGAAATGATTCGGAGGTCCTTGACATGAAAAGGTTTGAGGTAAGACAGTGATTGTCTTCAGGAAATGGCCTGGGTCTCCCTGATCAACCAATCCAGGGCCTCCCTGCGGCCCTGCCTCTCCAGCTCCGCCCCCACCGTCTCCCGGCACTTCCTGTGGTAGTCGTTGAGCCAGTGGCGCTCCCTGGTGTTGAGCAGCTGCGTGTCGATCATCCTGGCCTGGAAGGGGACCAGGGTGAGAGGCTCCATCGTCAGGCTGCCTCTGTTCCTGTAGTCGTACTTGGTCTCGGCCGGCACCACCAGAACCACGTTCTCCAGCCTGACGCCGAAGGAGCCGTCCTCGTAGTAGCCCGGCTCGTCGCTGACCACCATGCCGGCCTCCAGCGGCACGTCGTTAACTGTCTTGAAGCTGATGCCGCACGGCCCCTCGTGCACGTTGAGGAAGCAGCCCACGCCGTGTCCCGTGCCGTGCAGGTAGTCCAACCCCACCTCCCACAGCGCGGCGCGAGCCAGCGCCTCCAGCAGGTGACCTCTGGTCCCGTTGGGGAAGACGGCGGCGCTGACGGCAACGTGGCCCTTCAGCACGCGCGTGTAGCATTCCTTCTCGAAGGCGGCGGGCGTTCCGAAGTGCACGGTGCGTGTGACGTCCGTGGTGCCGTCGGTGAACTGCGCTCCAGAGTCGATCAAGTACACTTCGTGCGTTGACAGAGTCCGGTTGGTTTGGGGCACGGGTTTGTAATGTATGATTGCTGCGTTTGGACCGACGGCGGAGATGGTCGGGAAGCTTAGGCCTACGAAATGCTTCTGCTGACTGCGGAATTCCTCCGCCTTGTCCGCAGCAGAAATCTCGGTCACCGTGCCTCTTGGGATCTCTTTCTCGAGCCAAACAAATAGTTCACAAAGGGCGACGGCATCCTTGATGTGTGCCGTTCTCATGCCCTGAATCTCGGTGGCATTCTTCACTGCCTTGGCCAGGCAGAGCGGAGTGTTGGCGACAGGGCATCGGTGAACCCTGGGGATGAGCTGGGTGAGGGCGTGGCTGGCTTTGTCACAGATCCACACGCTGTCCTTGGCGTCCAGGGAGGCGCAGACGTTCTGGAGCTCGGTCCAGACCGAGTCGTACGGGCGTGTCTGGACGTCCAGCTCAGGCCTGTCTGGGGCATCGAGCTGCAGGTGGCGCCGCACAGCCGGATCGGCCAGCCGATTCTGGTCCACAAAAAGTATGACCGTGCTCGTCCCCACCAAGGCGTACGCAAAGAACACGGGGTTGTACTCGATGTCCGAAGCGCGGACGTTGAAAAGCCAAGCGACCTCGTCCAACGCCGTGGCAACAAACCAGGTGATTCTCCTCTCTGCCATCTTGGCTCGGAGGGCTGTGATCTTGTCTTGCCAAGACAGTCCGGAGTACTCCAGTCCAAGGGTGACTAGCGGTGTGCTGGGTCTGGCAGCGCGGTCCGCCCACACAACATCTATCAGGTTACTCTGCACCGCCACGAGAGAGTGGCCCGCAGCTCCCAGGGCCTCCGACATGCTTTTCCACTGGTCAGCAGCTATGATCCGAGGGTCCACACCCACTTTGGAGTTCTCTGGCAGAACGCTGATCAGCCAGTCCTCCTGGGTCGGCGTCTCCTTCAGCCCCGTCCTCATGAGGGTCCAGTTGGCGTCCATCTGCTGACCGGCCTGAAGGAAGTAACGTCCGTCCGTCCACATGGCTGCATGCCGCTCCGTCACGACGGCCGTGCCGGCGGAGCCATCGAACCCGCAGATGAACTCGCGTCTGCGGTCACACGGCGCGATGTATTCACTCTGATGTGCGTCTCCAGGAGGGACCACGTAGGCCTGGACGGGCCCAGATGAGTGCTTCCCATCCTTCATCACCTGGCGGAGCTGTCGGAGCAGCTCCGTGGTGACCTTCGGAGACGTGGCCGTGTCTTTGGAATACAACTCCTGCACTTCTTTGATCACCTCATGTTCATTTACACATGCGGAGGCTGCCATGTTAGCGTTGTTTGAAATGTATGTGCACCTTTATTTTTACTAGACACTATTTACTCTTAGAATATTGTAACTAGTAAAGTAGCTATTACTTTCTGTAAATACCGGTAGTTACTTTTTAAAAGTAACTTTCCCGATACTGAAGGTCAGTCATCTATGACGTATCTATGTTATATGCCTATATTTGGCCATAGTTCAATTACTAACATTGTTGCTTTCGGTTAGAATATCTCTAGAATATCATATCTCCATATTTCAACTTTATGTTTTTGTTTTATTAAGTAGTGAAAATAGCAGATCTACAAGCACACTTGTGGTGAAGATCGTCTGTTTTATTTACGAGATGTGGACATCATGCTGATGTGGACGTCGGACAACCACATCAGCCAGTCTGTGCCCAATCTGTGATGTCAGTCACCTATGATTTATTACTATTTACTATGATGTACTGTACTATTACTATGACATATATGTCATAGTACATCATTTATATATAAATGATGTATTACTATTACTATGATGTACTATTACTACGACGTATAAAAGATTTATTACTACTATGATGTACTATTACTTATGACGTATAAATGATTTATTACTACTATGATGTACTATTACTATGACATATGACATATAATGATGTATTAATCCAAACCTGAGAGAGGTTTTGTACGTCACGCTGCTAAAGGATAAAACCAATGTTCCTGCAAGGACCGGTGCCTAAATGACTGGCTCAATCGTCCTGTTAGCTAACGAGCTAGGCTATTCACCTTCAATCCGATCGAGCCTCCGGGTCGAGATCCGACGATGGCCGATGCGTTCGGCTGCTGCTCGGACACTCTTCAGCGTGCAGAGGTGGCAGCCATGACACCAGAGAGGAACGTCCCACCGGAAGGCCTGGAGGCGCGTTATGAGATCGAGAAGACCTGCGAGTTCATCGGCCGCGGTCGGCACACAAGGGTCGCCCTGCAGTTGGGAGACACGTCGTACGGCGGCTGCTGCGTGGACGAGGTGGCTGCGGAGCACGCGAGAGCGGACTGCCTCGTGCACTTTGGCGCCGCGTGCCTCAGCTGCCCTGCCGGCCGGCTGCTGCTCATGTACGTGTTGGAGAAGCGCCCGGTGGACCTTCAGAGGTGCGCGTCCGCCTTCAGAGACCTCTACCCCGACACGCGGAGTCACGTGGTCGTCCTGTACGACGTGAGCTACGCCCACGCTATCCACGACTTCCGCGCCCTCCTGACCCCGGAGTACCCCGACCTGGTCGTCTCTACGCTCCTCCTGGATGGTCCCGGACAGACACCGAGTCGACACCAAACCGCTCCGGGGTCAGATAGACGACGAGGTTGTTTGCCAGTTCGGCCGACGCTTCGCATTGAGAAGCGCCCTGAGTGTAACAGATTACGCCGTGTTCTTCATAGGCCAGGAAGGAGCTTCACGATGACGTGGAACCGCTGTTCCTTCTGCTCCTTCGACCCATCGGCGATGGTGCCGGGCAGCTCCCAGTCGGCGGGCATCACGCGGGCCTTGATGAAGCGCTACTGTCAACACAAACTAGACTAAAATTTTAGGGAAGGGACTAGTGGAGAAGAGATCCAGTAGAACTACTGTAAAAGACACAGGTATTATGATTATGACGCATCAAGGCCCGCCAAAATAATCTTTTATGATATTTAGTCAATATAAAACATTTCAGATGACTAAAATCAGATGACTAAAAATGACTAAACTATGACTGAATTAATAACATTTTACTCAAAAGATTATGACTAAAACAAATAAAAATGTGCTGATTACTTTTACAGTATACTGTAAAACAGTGGTTCAAGTACCCTCCATGTGGAAATATTTTGTGCCAGGGACCCCTCATACGAGATTAAAAAAAATGGCAGATACAAGCTCACAACGTGCCACATCACGTTACAAGTTGTACAGTATATAGTTGTATAATATAATAACATGCTATTATGCTATAATGGAGTTCTCGCGATAACAAAAATCAAACACAGTCAAATTAAAACTATAAACTAAGTTACATTTTCATGTGCTCATTGTGATGGTTTGCAGGACACTGAGGACCTGAACGTCGTCGTGCGTCTGACAGAACAGTGGAAGGAGCATGTGAGCAGCTTCATGCACAGACTCACACACACCGAGGAGGAGCAGAGGGAGCAGCTCACCTCCATCCACCATGGACTGTCCTCCTGGTTGAGCTTCTGCTGCACACACAACACGTACTGTACCTTTATCCTACTGTTATCCATTCTGCTGCACACAACACGTACTGTACCTTTATCCTACTGTTATCCATTCTGCTGCACACACAACACATACTGTACCTTTATCCTACTGTTATCCATTCTGCTGCACACAACACATACTGTACCTTTGTCCTACTGTTATCCATTCTGCTGCACACACAACACATACTGTACCTTTATCCTACTGTTATCCATTCTGCTGCACACACAACACGTACTGTACCTTTATCCTACTGTTATCCATTCTGCTGCACACACAACACATACTGTACCTTTGTCCTACTGTTATCCATTCTGCTGCACACACAACACATACTGTACCTTTGTCCTACTGTTATCCATTCTGCTGCACACAACACATACTGTACCTTTGTCCTACTGTTATCCATTCTGCTGCACACACAACACATACTGTACCTTTATCCTACTGTTATCCATTCTGCTGCACACAACACATACTGTACCTTTGTCCTACTGTTATCCCATTCTGCTGCACACAACACGTACTGTACCTTTGTCCTACTGTTATCCATTCTGCTGCACACAACACATACTGTACCTTTATCCTACTGTTATCCATTCTGCTGCACACAACACATACTGTACCTTTGTCCTACTGTTATCCCATTCTGCTGCACACAACACATACTGTACCTTTGTCCTACTGTTATCCCATTCTGCTGCACACAACACGTACTGTACCTTTATCCTACTGTTATCCCCTTCTGCTGTACGAGTAACACGTACTCTACCTTAAATTGAAATATTTAAATGTTTTTTTATTATTAATTTCCCTAAGCCCAGCTTTGTGTGTCTGTGTGTACCACGGAAATGATTTGCTTGGCTGAGTACGTAATGTGATGTATGATGATGCATGACGAGTGAGTGATTTTTATTAAAACATTTTGCGGACGGATCTGAGCGGATCGCGGAGCCGCCGGTGCGCAATTGAAGTTGAGCGCTGAGTGGGAGAGGAGGGGGGTGGGGAGAATCATGAAAGCGAATGCGGAGCAGGACAAGAGCCGTCTGGAGATCATATCCTCTGCCCTTAATGGCGTATATTTATTGTATTAAATGTATGTATTATTGTGCTGTTGTTATTTTCAGGAGTCCAGGTGTAAAGCATGAAAAGAGTTCAGTGGAAGAGCTTCATGCTGACTTCAAACACTGGTCACATGTAAGACACAACCCTGTGTGTGTGTGTGTGTGTGTGTGTGTGTGTGTGTGTGTGTGTGTGTGTGTGTGTGTGTGTGTGTGTGTGTGTGTGTGTGTGTGTGTGTGTGTGTGTGTGTGTGTGTGTGTGTGTGTGTGTGTGAGGGTGTGTGTGTGTGTGTGTGTGTGTGTGTGTGTGTGTGTGTGTGTGTGTGTGCGTGTGCGCATGCGTGCACACCATTTATTATGGAGTTATCATGTTGTCTTTCTCCACCTCTTTCTCTCCTCGTCTGTCTGTCTGTCTGTCTCTCTGTCTCTCTCTCTCTCAATTCAATTCAATTCAAATGAGCTTTATTGGGATGAGAAAACATATTTACAATACATTATCAAAGCAAATGTGAAGTACAACTAAAAGAAACTAGCTTACAAAACCACAAAATGCATTGCTGTTAGAAATAGAAACATAGGCATTAGGCAAGGGTCGCTTATAGCGCTTCTGAAACAAACAGCAGCACCTTTCCCAGGTTTTGCAGTCACTTGGTAATATAAATATAATACGTTGTACTCTGCAGACACTGAACCAGCAGTGTGAGCGCTACGGGGGCGAGGTGTTGCTGTGGTTCCAGGAGAGGCTGGACGTTATGGGACGCCTGCAGGAGAGCTGGGTGGAGGTGGCTCTGCAGGTCTTCAGGAGACACCCGTCACCGGATGGAGAGCCCCCTAGAGGCCAGGAGGCCATGAGGGAGCTGAGCAGAGCCGTGCGCGAGCTCCACAGACAGCTGGGCGTACGGGTCAACGGAGAGAGCGGTGAGAGTTTGTCACCCAGCTTCCTATGACGATGGCCGTGGTTATATGCCTAACCCAACCTCACAGAATAATAACCTCAAAAACACACCCATGGGTAGAAAGCTCTTGGAAAGCTTGAGTCTCGTCACCTATACTTGAAAACGTTTTTTTCGGTTTATTAAAGAGCTGGAGAGACAGGGAGGCACCTGTTACTGAACAAACACACTATACAGTAGCAATGATTACGATCAGAATGTCGTCCTTTAACCTTATAACAAAAATATTTTTGTTTTAACCAAATAATATCACTTACCGTACGATACCTTTAATATAATAATCACACCTGTGTGAATTGACGGGCGCTCTTATCATGCGTCATCATACATCACCTCATTCTCAAAATATCTCCCACCCAAGCACGCAGGCCAATCACAATTTGTATCCTCACTTTTGTCTTCAATGTTTGTGTTTACACAAACACTCACACTGGGAATAATAATAAAAAGACTGTACATATATATACAGATATATATATATATATTATATACAGTATATTATATACTGTATAAAGTGAGATTGTCATGGGGGGGGGGGGCTAGTGTCATCAGCATAACAGTGATGAACTTGTGATCAGAGAGCCATGGGATCGGGTGTAGATGGAAAAAAGGAGGGCATTTGTCATATCATAATGTTCCAGGAAAGTTGGACAGCTAAGCTGGTGGTAGTGCTGCTATATTTGGTCCTCTGTGCGCCACAAGGATTGATGGATCTTTGATGTATGGAGGCGAGTGTCCAAGGTTGGACACTGGCCAATACACTAAACCCCTCTGACGTCTGATTTATGGAGGAACAGGGATGGACCGGAGGACCAATTAAATATTTTACTGTCAACATTGGGGAAACTAATTGCAAATGAGTGCTTTCCAGAAACGCTGCCTCTGTTTTTTTTATCTATCAGATGAGGCTTTGCCAACTTTCTGTCCACTTGCTTTATTATGTTCCATTTGAGTGGAACGAGTTTTGCCCAGTAAAATGGAATGTCTGCCGGGCTGTGGAGTAATGGAGATTGTATGGAGTGTATGGAGTCTGTTGTGGAAAGCAAGAATGAGTGGAGAAGAGAACCAGTAGAATGAAGACAAGTCATTTTGTGCTTGGCTGCGCATGTGCTGCATGTGTCCTGTGTTGCACGGACGACTACTAGACCTGGACTCCTGGGACTCCTACTCCTACTACTAACCCCTGTTCATTGTGCTAAATGAGTAGAGGACAGAGCACAGCAACCTTCAATATGGGTCTGGTTCAAGATACTCAAGGGACCATTAATGTACCTGTCAAACTACTAAATTGTGAGAAATACCAACGGGCACAACACCAGAGGGAACGCCACTGATCTCATCCCCCCCACTGATCTCCCCCCCCATATTTGTCACAAACATGGGGATGAATACTATTACTAGTATGTACAGGGACCCTGAAGAAGGCAGTTTGTCTGTCCGAAACGTTGGTTTCATCTCTGTGTCCACAATAAAACCATTGGCATGCAGCTACGAGTGTGAGGCTATATATCTTTTCATTACTAATATGTTGTAATTTTCAACAGGACATAAGTATTTTTTTTGTATATGCAAAGTTTGGATCTGTACACACACCACTGAGACACAGATATAGACCCTCTGATAAACTCTAATTAATATTTCTTATTTAATTTTAGAGCTGGGACTCGATTAAAAAAATTAATCTAATTAATCAGAGGCTTTGCGATTAATTAATCTAGATTAATCGCATTTTAATCGCATATCAATATTCAACCCGAGAACAGCGAGAAACCTTTTTTTTTAATGTTTTTTAGTATCCCAGTGAATCAACGAATAGTGACTACAGGATACCACTCATTTTCAACATTTTACTGTCATTAATATACCTGTTGTGGAAATAATAATAAAAAGTCACCCCATTCTGTGTTGCCTAGAACTGGAGGTCTGAAAAAGTTTTAGTAACAGTAACAAGTACATCTCAGTGACATCACAAAGCTGTACTTACTTCATATTGTTACTGTTTTTTGTCAGACCTCCAGTTCTAGGCAACACAAAATGGGGTGACTTTTTATTATTTCCAGTTTTCAGTACTATAGAAAAGCGCCCAGTGAGAAACGTTCCGCGGTGAAAAAAAAGGTGCGATTAATTTATCTGTAGTTAATCGCGATTAATTTTTCTGTAGTTAATTAATCTAAATTAAACTAAAAACTAAAATCGCAATTAGTCCCGGCCCTATTTAATTTATATTTCTGTTCATCAGGAGTCCATAAACAGATCATGTCACTGGTCTTATAATGATTCATATTTAATTAATATTTCTGTTCATCAGGAGTCCATAAACAGATCATGTCACTGGTCTTATAATGATTGATATTTAATTTATATTTCTGTTCATCAGGAGTCCATAAACAGATCATGTCACTGGTCTTATAATGATTGATATTTAATTTATATTTCTGTTCATCAGGAGTCCATAAACAGATCATGTCACTGGTCTTATAATGATTGATATTTAATTTATATTTCTGTTCATCAGGAGTCCATAAACAGATCATGTCACTGGTCTTATAATGATTCATATTTAATTTATATTTCTGTTCATCAGGAGTCCATAAACAGATCATGTCACTGGTCGCTGTCATGGAATCTTGGGCCACCAAGCTGAAGAACGCGATTGGCCGGTCAGAGGGCATGCAGGACTCTGATAGGCTGAAACTGGAGAAGGCACTGTCTGGTTTGCAGACTGCCACTGATGAGGTTCTGCAGAACATCTCCAGTACCCAATCAGAGAGTGACAAGACCCCAAACATCACACATGACCCGTAAGATGAGAGGAGAGGGGAGTAGAGGGGAGGATGGGGAGGGGAGGAGAGGGGATGGATAGACAGACAGACAATCAGCAAGGGCAGAATCCATTTCTTCCGGCCAACGCACCGGCCACTGACCATGATGACGTGTGTGTGTGTGTGTGTGTGTGTGTGTGTGCGTGCAGCATTGAGGTGGAGCAGGTGTTTGACACCATCAGAGAGTTCATCTCCACTCAGTCCAACTACTTTGACTGTGAGAACAGCAGACTGTGTGACGAGGTGAGTGTTCCTTTATGTTCTAAAATGCATTCTCAGGTCGGGATACCAATTTGACCCAATCGGAAGAGAACTCATACAGGGTACAGAATAAATCATTGAAAATGGAATTAATAAACAAAGACATTGTGAACACAATAGAATTGAAGATGATAAATGGTTCTCTCTCCTTGAAACAGTCAAGAGGCACATTTTTAATACAAATTAATTTAGTTTTAGTCATTTTTTGTTATCTTAAAAGTTTTTTGTTTTAGTCACTCTAGTTCGACTAAATGTACTGTTGATTTAGTATACACAAATGCGTTTTGGCAGGCCTTGATGCCGTCATAATGCCTGTTTTACATTTGGTTGCATGCTTAAAATAGCCGATCTACAACGTGAGCTTGTAGATCTGTTATTTTCAGTGGGGAACACCCGAGCGCAACCAAACATAAAATGACTTTTAGTCTAGTTTGTATTTGTTGCCAAAGCTTTCATCATAGCTTAGTTTTTATTTCGTTTTTCGTCGATAATCCCCTCTCCGACTTACTAGGCCCCAACCTGTAAATAGTGTAGATTCCATGTTTTGAGAATTTTCAATTGTTGTTGTAATGTAAATTATTATTCATGTCAGGATTGTGTGTGAGACAGTGAGTGCATAGGACCCGAATGGAAACAGCATTTATATAATGTCTAATAAAATATTCAATCAATCAATCAATCGATGAAATGAACACTGCTTGATACTGATGTCTGTCAAACAGGTGGGGGTCCTCCACACAGCGCTGACCCGTTGGCTGGTGGACCTGCTGGTCCTCCTGGTACCGGACCACCCCAGGGACCCTCAGGACCAGCCGTTCCCTCCGCTGGGCCCTGGGGATCCCGGGGTGCTGACGGAGGTCACCCTGGACCACCTGGAAGGGGAAGCCAAGAGTCTGACACAGAGGATGGATCTGTTCTCCAAATACATCAGCAGGTCAAAAACTGTTTGTTTGGTTGGTTGGTTGGTTGGTTGGTTGGATGATTGATTTAATTAAAAAAAAGGCATGATGGCACAGATTTATAAAAAAAGGATGCTAAAAGGATAACCCAAATAAAGCCCAAACCACATAAATGATTCACCATGCAACTCCTTGCAACATGCAACTCCTTGCAACCATTTCCCCCAATGGCAGTTGCAAGGAGTTGCATTGGTGCGATTAAAACTGTGTTGTTGTAAGGAGCTGCGAGTAACTAGTTGCATTGGGGTAGTTTAGCCCAGGGCTTGTTTCCATTTAGGTCCTGTGTATTCAATTCATTGAGACACTTAAAGAGAAACAATAATAGTTGATGGGTGGGGAGAGTGGGGACCCCCCACTCCCCCCTTCCGGTGATATGCTTAGACTTTTTACAGGGGCCAGTTATAATTTGCAGCCACCTGCAGGTGCTCATTTAGATCGGTTTTGAAGGAGGGTAAGGAGTCACACTTGTTCCACATTCTGGCAGCAAAGCAGTAGAATGAATTTGGCCCCATTTTTGTGCGCAGAAACTGCAATCGATCAGTACAAAATGTGAGTTATTTTTCCACCACAGTTTTTATTTTATTTTTTAATTATTATTCCAGCTCCTGTCAGCTGGTCCTAGAACAGCAGGTTCAGAAGAGCAGCTCCCAGGACACGGCTGATAACATGATGTATGAACCCAACACGCTACAGGTGAACATTTCAGAAAGACATAAGGGGTGGAAAAAAATAAGTAGCCGCATATCGCCACAGTGATATTAGTATCACAACGCAAGGCTAACTATGACTAGTACTAGTACTCTTAACATCTGTGTGCATATATTTGTTTGTGTGCCTCTGTCTGTCTGTCTGTCTGTCTGTCTGTGTCATTTGTCTCTGCCCTCAGAGGGAGTGCAGTGATTGGACGGAGACCTGTGGGATCCTCCTATTAGAAGCGAGGGCCGTTGCCATGGAGCTGTCCGTCAACAGCCAGCCTGGCTCCGCCTCCGTCGCTGACATCACCTCCCCTACGCACAGCGTGGAAACTCTGGTGACATCATATTATATTACAACAACATTATATTATGTTACATTATTTTATAGTTTTATTTAAATACAAATTAAATGTGTGTGTGTGTGTGTGTGTGTGTGTGTGTGTGTGTGTGTGTGTGTGTGTGTGTGTGTGTGTGTGTGTGTGTGTGTGTGTGTACATGCACGTGTGTGTGTGTGTGTGTGTGTGTGTGTGTGTGTGTGTGTGTGTGTGTGTGTGTGTGTGTGTGTGTGCTGATAGGTGGATATACCAGCTGATCCTGAGTCTGTAAGAGAAGGCAGTGATGCACAGCTGACAGAGGTACACAAACATACTTTTACATGACACTCTTGTATGATGCAATTGACCTTATGCAGACCGCAGCCATCTTGCCATTAAGTTAATGGCAAGGTGGCAACTAGGCGTGATTATGAATCCCACCAACGTTCTAGGATAGACCCGCCTTGCGGCCTTACCATGTGTCTGATTGGCTCCCGGGCAGGCATAGTTTCACTGAGGTTAGGTTTAGGGTTAGGTTTAGGCACAGTTTCAAAGACGAGAACTGTCAATCACAGCGACTACTGGCCAATCACAGCAGGGCTTTCCTAGAACTGCGGCAACTAAATGCAATTTGCCATTAACAACCCATACATCCAAACAGAAAAGTCCTATCGGATTGTATTAAACAACGTCAAACTCACCAAAATTGCAGCTGTATGAAAAGTTTTTTTCATTAAAAAATCCACTGTAGACATGTTATGAGCTACTTTCTGTTACGAAATGTCATAATTATGGTCTGTTAGGATCTCCTCCTTCATATTCCATATTCATATGATTCTAAAGTACTTAGGCTGTGTTTAGATGAGTGATGTTTTTGTTTATTGTATTATTATTACTTGCGCAGACAGACAGGCAGACAGACAGACAGACAGTCTGTCTGTCTGTCTGTCTGTCTGTCTGTCTGTCTGTCTGTCTGTCTGTCTGTCTGTCTGTCTGTCTGTCTGTCTGCCTGCCTGCCTGCCTGCCTGTCTGCCTTCCTGTCTGTCTGTCTGCCTGCCTGCCTGCCTGCCTGCCTGCCTGCCTGCCTGCCTGTCTGTCTGTCTGTCTGCCTGCCTGCCTGCCTGTCTGTCTGTCTGTCTGTCTGTCTGTCTGTCTGTCTGTCTGTCTGTCTGTCTGTCTGTCTGCCTGCCTGCCTGCCTGCCTGCCTGCCTGCCTGCCTGCCTGCCTATCAAATAATTGTCTCCACCAGGCCGAAGGCATGGGGGGAGAGTATGTTTTGCACTCCGTCCGTCCGTCCGTCCGTCCGTGTGTGTGTGTGTCCGTGAGCAGCTAATCTCCGGCACCGTTAACCCGGTCGATGCCAAATTTTGCACACACACTGGATGCCAACGATGAACCTCTGCCCCAAAATTTCCAGAACGGCCTGTTATAGCGCCACAAGGAGGCCGCTTATTGCAAAACAAGTTTTTGCACAGTACACCTACAGATTTTGTCCAAACATCGCGCAAATTGGTACACAGTCTCTCAACGAAACGAGTCTTTCAGATTTCTCAGACTCCATCCTGATTGGTTAAGATTGGCTTCCAAAGTTCACAGGAGTGCTCAGTTTCAAACAAAATGCTGCAAATCATGAACACATCGCGTGATTTCCGTGAAATTGTGCACGCACATTTAATTGTATACAAACTTTTCATTGACTTGCCATTGCCTTTTGTAACTGTTGGGAGTTTCAATCTTTATACTCATGTATATTGTGTTATTCACACAATAATAAGGCAATGTTCCTATCCTAATATGAATGCCTTTATTATAAAACAGCAAACAGTTTATTTGTATCCGAAACTTTCATGGACTAATTGTGAATAGACTATGTAGCAAGGTCACTGTTTTGCCATTACAATGACGTACCTTTGTCAATAACATGCCATTTGTATAATGCATGCCATTCATCTTTATAACATTACTAAGCATTATTAATATACTGTTAGGTGTTATATTATTTACTTTTGTTGCCCTTTTATCCAACCACCAGATGAAGGCAAGCTGCAATGTCCTACATTCCTATCCTGGTGGAGACCTGTGCCCAGAAGGGCACTTTTTCTAGTTAAATATGTATTCAATACGGCTATTTTTTTTTATATAATATACAATAATGATACAGTCTAAAATGTAGCTATTGTGTCCATATACAATAAAGGCTACGAAAGAACATTATAAAATAAAAGTTTTTAAGTTTGCCGTGAGCGGGATCCGAACCGGGTGCCACATGGAGCAATAAATCGAGAGGCATTTGCACAGACCCCTAGACTATTAGAAAGGTGACTTACCTTAAAGAAACGTTCCACTGGGAGGCGGTCTTTTGCAACGAGAGCAGAAAAAAATAATAATATGAAGAAAGATAACGATATGATTGGGTGTTTTACAGCAGGAACTATTAAGTTAGCTATAATAATAATAATTCATATTCGTAGCACAGCCAGTGGTCACGTGACTTGACACATTTACCCCCGCACGCACGCACCTCCCCTCCCGTATCGGACTATTGTCACGTCTAACCTCCTGGGGTGGACCGCCTCCCAATCACGGACCGGCCGACCTAATCACGGACCGGCCGACCTAATCACGGACCGGCCGACGTAACCACGGACCGGCCGACGTAATCACGGACTGGCCGACGTAATCACGGACCGGCCGACGCAATCACGGACCGGCCGACGTAATCACGGACCGGCCGACGTAATCACGGACCGGCCGACGCAATCACGGACCGGCCGACGTAATCACGGACCGGCCGACGTAATCACGGACCGGCCGACCTAATCACGGACCGGCCGACGTAATCACGGACCGGCCGACGTAATCACGGACCAGCCGACGTAATCACGGACCGGCCGACGTAATCACGGACCGGCCGACCTAATCACGGACCGGCCGACCTAATCACGGACCGGAAGAAATGGATTCTGCCCTTGCTGCATATTTCTTACGTCATCATTGAGAGCTAGTCATACGTATACTATATACATAATCAGTAAAAAATAAAATAGCAAATTGTGCCTGATCTGCAGAGTACGTGGTGTGTATATGTATGACTAGCTCTCAATGATGACGTAAGAAATATGGTCATTTGTGTAATCTGGTCCCAGCAAACCAGGCACAGATTTGCTGTTTTTCTTGCATAAGCATAAAATGGCGGGTTGGCTGTCACGGTTTTTGGCACAAAGTAACCACAGTATACCGCTAATCAACTTACAACTACATACTCTATATAGTATATGTATACGTATGTCTTACGTCATCATTTAGAGCTAGTCATACGTATACTATATACATAACCAGTAAAAATAAAATAGCAAATTGTGCCTGATCTGCTGGGACCAGAGTACGTGGTGTGTATTTGTATGACTAGCTCTCAATGATGACGTAAGAAATATGGTCATTTGTGTAATCTGGTCCCAGCAAACCAGGCACAGATTTGCTGTTTTTCTTGCATACGCATAAAATGGCGGGTTGGCTGTCACGGTTTTTGGCGCAAAGTAACCACAGTATACCGCTAATCAACTTATAACTACATACTCTATATAGTATATGTATATATATATATATGTATGTATATTCAAACGTTCCTTCACAGAGATACTGAGATTTAACAGTTTACAGCGGTCGAAAGTACTTGCGCGCTCTGCTTGCGCACTAGTTGGCCATTTATGGCCTACTAGTGTGCAACAAGCAAGTATGCACTCGACAGAGTGCAGTTCTAGTTATTATTGTCATTAATATTATTATCATCATATTGTGATTATTGTTGCTGTTGTGGGTGATGTCCTGCAGGGGGAGCTGGTGGTCCATGAAGAGGAGACTGCGAAGGGGGAGGAGCACCGTCCAGCCTCCATCGTGAAGCTGATTGGCTACGATGGAAACATCACAGAGAAGATCCTGGGAGAGCGCAGCATCCCATTGGACGGGGTCTGGACTTTTTACACCACATACACACCTGGGGCCTGTTTCACGAAACTTGGATTTAACACATATCCTGGCTTAATATATCCTGGATCAGAGATTAACCGGTTTCATGAAAACTGGTTAATCTTGCCAGATTAATTTAACCAGTTAACCTGGATATGTTGAGGCTTGATTCGGTTTCATGAAAGTGATGCTACATTAGTTACCATGGAAACTAATGCTTTGGACTAAAGCCAGGTTTAACCTAATCCTGATGTCTTTACTGTTCATTAAGCAGTCAAACTGATCACAAACCAATGCTGTTTTCCAGACTTATTCAATTATTATGGGTTTATGTTGCCTTATTTGTATCGGTCTGCATTAAAGGACTAATTTAAGCACTATATAAAATCAAATAACCAAAATATATAGGCTGCACAACATCATGACAGCTTGTGAGCTTGTAAATCAGCTGCTTTTGGTGAATGTTCCCCAGAATAGGTTTGCTGTCGTGCAAGTGCACGGTTAAGAATAATTATTATATTATATTATATATATTTATTTTAGTAAAAGTGAAAACCACTAAATATTACCATTAGGCCTACTCATTGTTTTACAACATATTACCATTGTAACGTTTCACCCACTATTGAACCCATGACCCACAGTTCACCAGTCTGGCCCCTGTCTGGACAACAACCCCCGCCCCTTCCCCAAAGGTAGCTCCCTCAGAGGAGGGAGTTATGGCCAAATATCACAATGCGACAATATCATTATGCTTACAATATTAAGAATTCTGTTTTAAGTTAATAGTAGTGGTAAAATCACTCAAATGTAAACTATATTTTTGGGGTAGTTAATCATTCAGTCTATCCACTATTGTGAGTATGTTCTCTCTTTAATTACAGCAGCAGTATTTATTTTAGAAGCTTAAGTCCTTGTATCAGTAAGTCTTGAATAGATTAGTAAAAATACTGAGATATACAGAAGGGGGCAGTAATGCAACTATTAAGGATGCAAACTGCCATAATACCCCATGAAGAAGAAGGATCAGTAAATCTGTGTTCCACAGATTGGGTCTAGAGACAAAAAGCCAGGCTATCTATTCAGCCAGGCTTGCTGATCCCGGCTCGCCAAATCCGCCAATTCTGAGCCTCGCTTGGCTTTAGTGGAACAGAATAAACCAGGCTGTAAAGACCAGGATTGAAAAAGCCTGGTTTTGGCCTAAATCCTGGATTAGTTAATCCAGGTTTCGTGAAACAGGCCCCTGAACAACCTAACCTTGATTGAATACTTTATTGGCAGCAATGTAAACAGCACAGAGTACAGTCAAACACTAGTCCAACAGGATCTCACTGATATCATATCACCTTGCGGTCTTGTTTCCATTCAGGTCCTGGGTTGATGCTAATGGTGTTGAATTGAATTGAATTGAAACTGTCTGTCTGTCTGTCTGTCTGTCTGTCTGTCTGTCTGTCTGTCTGTCTGTCTGTCTGTCTGTCTGTCTGTCTGTCTGTCTGTCTGTCTGTCTATATGCCGTCTGTGTCAGACAGACAGATCACATGGTGGTGTGTCCAACCACAGCTGATGGTCATCAGGGGTTTGATGCTCTGGTCAGCATGGAGATGCTCCACACACAGCTACAGTATGTTCACATCTATCTGTCTGTCTCTGTCATGATGACCAGTGGTGGAAAAAGTACTCAAATGTTTTACTTAAGAGAGTGTGTGTGTGTGTGTGTGTGTGTGTGTGTGTGTGTGTGTGTGTGTGTGTGTGTGTGTGTGTGTGTGTGTGTGTGTGTGTGTGTGTGTGTGTGTGTGTGTGTGTGTGTGTGTGTGTGTGTGTGTCAGTGATGTTGAGATCAGGGCCCAAAGTGCAGAGGAGCGGGCCCTCAGAGCAGAGGAGGCTCTACAGGCGGCTCTGGTCCAAATTAAGGACCTGGAGAGACAACTGCAAGGTCGTGTGGAACACAAAGGTACCTTAGGTCTCCCCATGAACCTAAAATAATGTCTCCCCATGGGGTGGCCATAGCTGAGTGGTTAGTGAGCCCGCCTGGAGAGCCAGAGCCCCTGGTTGTCCTAGGTACGATTCCAGGCCAGGTCAGCAATGTCAATGTGTGTGTCCCTGAGCAAGACCCCTAATTGCTCCCAGAGCGCCGTAGAATACAATGGCTGCTCACTGCTCGTAGTTGTTGTTGTAAAATGCAGAGGATGAATTTCACCTATGTATACGTAATGTGACAAAAACACCCCAAAGGAGTGGGGACAATTCTATGAACCCAAAGGTACCATACTGTAGGTCCTAAAATACTGTAGCTAAGATTGGCTTCCAAAGCTCACATGATTGGTCCGTTTCGAACAAAATGCCACAAATCACAAACACAGTGTGCAATTTCCGTGAAATTATACACACACATTTCCACTAGGCCGAGGACGACATGCCACAAAACTTTCCCCCAAATCAGCCTCACGGTGGTGCTATAACAGGCCAATTCCTGTTTTTAGCTATAACTGCATCGATCTGTATACAACTTATGCATGCGCACTCCCTAGAGGCCATGGAAAAACATTGTCCCTGCATCCCTCCACATCTGCCGGTTATAGTGCCACCATGAGGCAGATTTCTGTAAATCACATTGCTTATGTTAGTCGCACAGATTTCATCCAAATCTCACGCAAATCGGTCCACATGATCTCTGTAGTCATGTGATCAAGACGAGTCTGTTGGATTTCTCAGATTCTACACTGATTGGCTTACACACTATCTCTATAGTCATGTGTTCAAGACGGATCTATCCGATATATCATTTTCCACTTTATTGGGCACTTTATTTAGTTTAATAATTTTTTAATTATTATTTTTCATGTCATGTCATAATAGCGGCAGCACAAGAACGCTTTCTCTCATAAGATGTAATGGAAAAGTTCTGCAAACTGCACTCACGTGTAAAAAATGTCCCATCAAACTTTCAGATGCTGTTTTTCTCCCAGTGTGGAGGAGGAATGATTAGGATTTTTATTGTGATCTCTCGCCCTTTAAATATATAGTCCTTGGTTTCTGTTGTGTTTGAACAATAACCTCAAAACCACACCTCCAGTCGCTGTCATAAGAACGGGAGGTGCGCTCATGAACACGGCAGCAGAGCCTATTTGTACATGGCTGGACGCGCACCTGCAGCCCATCAAGTATAATGTATGCTTCGTCCCGTGATGGTGTCGCGCACGCAGACCTCTACGCTCACAACAGTCGCATCTGTGATGCGATGTAAGCTTGTACATCAGCTGTTCTCTGTGAGCAACACTGTTGTGCTTTGAAGTATAAATATCTCCTAGGGAGCATCTAACTAGCCAACTCACAAGAGGAGGTTGAATGGACTGAAACCAGCGCTCCCCAAAACAACAGGTTTTGAGATCTGTTGGGAATTGATTACATGAAACAGTCACCCGTGCGCCCAGTCCCAATGTTTGTAAACAAATAATTGGTCTATAGGTTGTTCAGTTTGACCCACCAGTTTTGGAGTTTTGGAGAAAATAGGCTTGTAAGGTTCACTGCTGTGAACTCTAACATTACACCTAGCTACATGTTTAAACATTTATTTCATATTTACATGTCGATTTCAGCTCTGACAACACATTTTATATGCACTTTGATTAATATCATTTGATTTGTGTTGCAGTTAAGAAGGCCCCGCCCTCCCATTCCAAGCAGCCCCCAGCCCCGCCTCCACCCACAGCCTCCCCTCTTGCCTCCAGAAGGACCGCCGCCACCCCCCCTGAACCCAAACCAGGAAGTAGCACCAGGAGACCCAAGAAACGCTGAGGCCTCTGTTACTCACCTTCTACCCATTCACCTGGTATACCATTCACCTGCTACCCATTCCCCTGGTATACCATTCACCTGCTACTCATTCACCTAGTAAACAATCACCTGGTCTCTTGAGACAGACTGTTGGCTCACGTCAAATTCAAAGGAAAAGAAGGCACTGTTTTCCCTTTGTTTTGCAGATGTGTTCCCAGATTGCCAATCACCTGGTAGTCAGGTAATTGGTACTGATAGGGATTGGTACTGATAGGCACTTTGGCCAATGTTTGACCTTTGAGTTTTTATAGTATAGTATAGTTAGTTGATTACTACCTGTGAGTGGGGAGTGTTGGCTGATGAATGAATATCAACATCCTAATACATCCTGATACTGGGGGGTCAAATTATGACAGGCAATTCCAGTCAAAAAACACTTTGTTTGAAATAGACACTCATGCTTTCCAAGGTGTGAGATGGACTGGGAGGAGGAGTAGGACTAAGGCCCTATACGTCCTCTCTGGGGGGGGGGATTAAACAACTTCAGTGCACTGTGCCTACACATGTTGCGACCTGCGTGTGTAGGCACAATGCAAGGAATAAATGCATTCGCCATGTATCCGAAGGAAGTCTGATCCAATCATTTTTAGATTTCTCCAGTTTAATCCTGAGTTTAAGTTTTGTTGTGTTCAAGATCTGATTTTAGGCATGTTTAAGCCTCCAGGAAAATCCGTGTTGAGGTTCTTAATCCACTGTTTTTCATTCAAACATCTTTGTCCTACTGTCCAGTTGGGATTGTGTTGAAGTCCAGCGCATTTTAGAGCTTCAATGCCGTGAGCCATGAAATGTTGCATAAACCTTGTGGTTGTCTTTTTTCCATTGTTAATATTGTATCTGTGTTGTCCCAGCCTTGTACCTATTGTTTTACCCGTTTCTCCGACATATTGTAAACCACATTTTTCACATGTGATTAAGTAAATGCAGTTGCTGGTTCTGGTTGTTATTTGTTGTTTAATCTCTAACACACGTTTTGTAGTTTTATTTTTGACTAATTGTTTGGGTTTGAAGTATTCTGGTCCCTGGCGTGCTGGTGTGTTGATTTCTTTTAGCTTGCTGTGTACTAGATAATCTTTAAGGTTTTTGTTTTTTCTGTAGGCCGATATAAATTTATAATCTTTTAGAAGATCATCCGTTCGGTTCTCAAAATTCCTTTTTATTCTGTTGTTGGCTAGTGTGCTCTGTGTTGAATAACTGGTTATCAGGGCCAATTTAGGGCCTGGACCCCGCACTCTTATTTCTAAGAAGGTACTTTGAGCTTTCCGGAGGAATGTCCTAGTGTATCCTCTTCTTTGCGTGCAAATCCTATGGAATCTTAGTAGTTGTGATTTGACTATCCCTGTGTAGGAGTGTGTCGGGTGGAATGACGTTTTGTGTAATAGGGCGTGGGTGTCTGTTTCTTTAAAGAATACTTTTAAGTCTAGTTTCCCATTTGTGTTAAAGTTTGGGCCCTTGAAGATTGTTACATCAAGAAAGTCAATCCTTTCAGTGTGTGTCACAAATTTTATCGTTATGGATCTATGATGGCTATTTAGAACATCAATAAATTCCTGGAATTCTTCCTTGCTATGTTCCCATATTCCAAATATATCATCCAGAAACCTATAATAATGTGTTGGTTTAAGTCTGCATTTTTCTAGTGCTGTCTGCTCCCATATGCTCATGTAAATGTTTGCATAAGATGGTGCAAATCGCTTTCCCATGGCCATCCCTTTGATTTGTAAATAAAACTTGTTGTTAAAGGAAAAATCATTCTGGGTTAGATTTAAGTCTAGTAATTGGAGTAATTCCTCCTCTGGTCGATTTGTGTCTGGGTATTTACTAAAGACTTCTTTAACTGCTAGTAGGCCTGCTTCTGTCTCAATGTTTGTGTAGAGGCTGTCTATATCTATCGATAACAGAAAGGCCTCCTTTCCTACTATAATAGCTTTAATTTTGTCCTGGACAAAATTAAAGCTATTATAGTAGGAAACGATTTTGTGGACAGTCCACAAATCCAGGTCAGACACAATTGGTCTCCCGGGTGGAATTTCATATGGTATTGTCCATGAATCCGGGCTTTTGTGTATTTTTGGTAAAAGATAAAATATCCTAGCTCGTGGGCTGTCCTGTCCTATTAAATATTGATGTTGTTTGGCATTTATGTGCTTTTTCCCCCTCAGTTTGTTTACGATGGCTTTGGCCTTTACAGCTGTCTCTATGTAAATTGGTTGGTCTAATTGCCTATAATGATCCTGATTGTTGAGCTGTCTCTCACCTTCTAACAGGTATTGGTGTCTGTCCATAATTACTATGCAGGAGCCTTTGTCTGCTGGCTTGATTACGATTTGTTTGTTGTTGATTAGTTCCCTAAGTGCCCTGGGGCCCGTTCCACGAAACTTGGATTAGAGATTAAGCTGGGCTTTAACACATATCCTGCCTTAATATATCCTGGATCAGTGATTAACCGGTTTCATGAAAGCTGGTTGATCTTGCCAGATTAATTTAACCAGTTAACCTGGATATGTTGAGGTTTGATTCGGTTTCATGAAAGTGATGCTACATTAGTTACCATGGAAACTAATGCTTTGGACTTAGCCTGCTCCGGACCAGGCTAACAGCCAGGTTTAACCTAATCCTGATGTCTTTACTGTTCATTAAGCAGTCTAACTGATCACAAACCAATGATGTTTTCCAGAAAACCACTAAATATTACCATTACTCATTGTTTTACAACATATTACCATTGTAACGTTTCACCCACTACTAGTCCTACATACTTACACCTAGAAACCCCATTCAAACCTATTTAGGTTCATCCTACGGTGGACATGTGTGCCTGAAAAGGAATCTTTGAAATGTTTCATAGTTTTAGAAATATAGTGCTTTCAAATTTGAGACATTTATAGGCAGATAGTGGCACTTCAAAAAATCACTTTCACCTAGAAACTCCATTCACACTTTGTAAAATTCAGCTTACTGTGGAGACACATGCTGGAACTTTTTACTTTGAAATGTTTTGTAGTTTCTGAGTTATTTAACTTAAAGGCCCAATGCATTCTCAATGGCAATAGCACAAACTTTGGCATGCTCCCATGACCCTCACCAGTCTGGCCCCTGTCTGGACAACAACCCCCTTCCCCAAAGGTAGCTCCCTCAGAGGAGGGAGTTATGGCCAAATATCACAATGCGACAATATCGTTATGCTTACAATATTAAGAATTCTGTTTTAAGTTAATAGTTAAGTTAGTAGTGGTCAAATGTAAACTATATTTTTGGGGTAGTTAATCATTCAGTCTATCCACTATTGAGAGTATGTTCTCTCTTTAATTACAGCAGCAGTATTTATTTTAGAAGCTTAAGTCCTTGTATCAGTAAGTCTTGAATAGATTAGTAAAGATAATGAGATATACAGAAGGGGGCTGTAATGCAACTATTAAGGATGCAAACTGCCTTAATAGGCTACCCCATGAAGAAGAAGGATCAGTAAATCTGTGTTCTACAGAATGGGTCTAGAGACAAAAAGCCAGACTGTCTATTAAGCCAGGCTTGCTGATCCCGGCTCGCCAAATCCACCAATTCTGAGCCTCGCTTGGCTTTAGTGGAACGGAATAAACCAGGCTGTAAAGATCAGGATTTAAAAAGCCTGGTTTTGGCCTAAATCCTGGATTAGTTAATCCAAGTTTCGTGAAACAGGCCCCTGGTTTGTTCTGTTGTGAGATTATCTTTTTCCTTAATGTGTCCTGGTATGCGTTTTACCGTATTCATGTCCTTCTCGATTAGTTGTTTAAGGCTGGTAGGGAGTACCGTCTCTGCAGGTTCCCAGTTTTATCCTGGTCGAAACGGTTGTATTTCCCTTCCCTGGTCCCTTCCAAAGTGTGTGGCTAGTTTCAGTCTGCGGTGATACTGGGAAAGGTCTTTCTTTAACCTGTTGGTTTGTTGTTTGTAGATGTCCAGAGTTGGAACAAATGAAAGTCCCTTTTCCAGCAGTTCGGTCTGGTGTTGATCTGGTTGGAAGTAATGGGACAGATTAATTATGTTTGACTTACCCCCCCTCCTTTCTTGGTTTATGGAGTCAATAAGTTTAAACTAGTAAGCCAATTTTCAAGCATTGCTTTGCCTGTCTCTTTTTTCCAATGTATGTTATCAGGACCCACTTTAAAGTCCCTTTCATCCAATTTCGGGAGGAAACTATGGCCATGGCATTTTAGAATATTGCGATTTAACTCTCCTTGTTTGAGAGGTCATTTGAGAAGTTGATTAAAGGGATATGGATACTTGCGGTTGGAAATGCGTTCTGTGCTGCTGCGATGGTCTCTCTCAAGGCCCTCTGTACTGTTTTTTGACCGTGGCCTCTCGTTTATCCCAACCGATAGGATGCAATGTGCTACAGTGGTGTTCCTTGGTATCCTCTCTAGTAGGACCTTTGTATGTTGGAATGCCATTCCTGGGTAGCCATCTACTTGCAGATCCGGTCGTCTGAGAGATGGGATGAGAGATGGGATGTTGCACATGTTTGAGTCTCCTACGATGACGATGCATTTCTCTGGGTATAGTCTCCAACGTATGTTCTTCTTCCCCGTGGAGATGTGTTTGTAGACTACCCCTGGGGTCCTTGGCTCATCTATCTCTGGTTCGTCTGTTTCCTGTCCCTGGTTCTCTCCTGGGTCTGTCGTGGTCCTATTCGGGGCTGCTTCTGTGTCCTGGGTCTGGTTCTGTGTGGTCCTCTCCTTTATTGGTTCCGTCCTGCTGCGGACAGCCCTCTGGGGTTGTGGCGTGTCATTTGGATTGGCTCCCTTGTTTTTTTTTGGGGGGGGGGGGGGGGGGGGGTACTACCTGTGTTGGCTGAAGAATGAATATCAACATCCTAATACATCCTGATACAGGGGGGTCAAATTATGACAGAAATTCCTGCTGTCAAAAAACACTCATGCTTTCCAAGGTGTGATTTGGGCTGGGAGGAGGAGTAGGACTAAGCCCTATACGTCCTCTCTGGGCATAGGAGTAATCTGTTCATCTAGACCCCCCCCCCCCCCCCCCCCAAAAAAAATATCATGTGGGAAGTGGGAACTCCCTCAGATGGCGATGGCGGTCCACGGCCATCTGAAAAGCGATCCACGGCCACATACATGAACATGTTTGAGAAGCACTGGGTTAAACTACTGTAGTTGTTTTGTTTTGTGTTGTTGACTGTGGTGTTGAAACAAATGGAGATTAATACGTTCAGTTTATAAGTTTGTTATTAGACTGGAAAGCAGATGATGACAGTATGAAATGCCTGAAAATGGTGTTTAAATAAATTCCTAATTTAATTCACCAGTCAAACTATTTGAGTGGATGTGGTGTATAATAATACACATACTTAAAATGTATTTGTACTTCTTTCAAATACAGAATGTTTCTCTGAGGGTTTTCCAGCAGCAAGACGAGGAACAAAAAAAAATACAAACAATGAATAAATGTGTTTTTGTTATTTTATTTATTAGGATTTTCACATTTTTTTCAAAACATTATCAACATTTTGAAATTATTAAACAAAAACAAACAAAAAACAAAACAACGAAAGCACTCAAATAACTTGAAACAAAAGACACAAGAAAACCAAATCCTCAAAATAAACAAAGCCAAACAATAAAAACAATGATGACAAAAGGAGCCCATAAGGATGTTCGTCCAAAATCATTACCTCGCAATAAGAAAATAAATGTCCCAGTTGCTTATGAATGTCAGAATGTGGACGTTCACTAATATCCACAATTCCACATACAGTAGAACTCTGTACAGTACAGTTTGTTTCCTCCCATTATTCACACAAAACGCATATCACTTGTTCTTCACAAGTCTTTGTGCTTTCTCCACTTATCCCACTTATTGTACCACAGCCTACCAGCAGGTGGTGCTGTTGTTCTGAATATGTACTGATCACCTACCGAGCTGTCTTCTAAATACAACACCACTGGGTCAGGAGTCAGGACCATAGACTGTAAAGAAAAATAGGTCAGGACTCAGGACCCATTTGCGGGTCACATTTTTATGGATTCGTTTATTTTTGTTCCCTAATGCAAAACTATTCATGAAGTAATTTCATGAATAAATAAAATAAAAATCTAATACATTCCATAAATTAGAAAGCAAATGTATAGGAAGTATTGAAAATAGCCATAGACTGTGAGATTGTAGATCTGCTATTTTCACTATATTGAAAATAGGCATAGACTGTGAGCTTGTAGATCTGCTATTTTCAGGGCGAAACACCTGAGTGCTGCAATCATAAAATACCTTATTTAATTTTATACTGGATCTCTTCTCCACTAGTCCCTCTAACATTTTAGTCTATTTTTTGAGTGGTGCAACCACTCCCTTACGGAGCTATGTGTGTGGCTGGGTGCCTGGGTATGAGCACGAACATAGCATGGTTGTTTTTCACCACCTGTGTGCAACCTAACACACAAACACACACGCACATATTAACTATGATGATTTTGGGTGTGCCAGTACAGTACAGTGACAGTACAGTAGAGGGTACAGTAGAGGGATCCCCGGGCCACACGGTAACTCTGGATGCTCCGGGCCTCCGGGGACCCCCTGGGGACTCCCCGGGGATTCCTGGAGACCCCCACATGGTAGGCTAACTCTCTCATTTCTCTATACCGTTTCGGACGTGGGGCGGCTCGCCGCAACCGGGCCGGCACCCTGGCCATGGTCAGTGGTGCAACCCCCACACGGAGTTGCACCACTCACTTCACACGGGTGTGATTTTTTATTTGTTGACAAAATTGTCAATATATTTAGTCTCAGCTTTAGCCTTCCTAGTTTTTATGTTTTTTATGACTTCCTAGTTGTCATATTGTCATAGTTTGGAACCCTTGTAGGTCCACATACCGGATGTTGAGAACCATTTTTCTTTCTTTTTTCTTTTTACATCATAGGCGAGTCTGTGTCCACTGCCTCGGGAGGAGGGGGAGGCGGTGGGAGGGGCAGGGGGAGGAGGTCAGGGGTCAAGGGGAGGAGCTCAGAGGAGCAGGAGGACAGGAGGTGCTGCAGGAGGCGCAGATGGACAGCGGCAGCAGGAGACGCAGAGGAGAGGAGGTTCAGGGAGGACTGGAGAGCCTGGCACGCTGCCCTCTCTCCTTCAGCCATTATGACCTGGAGAGGAGAGGAGAGCAGAGGGGAGGGGAGGGGAGGGGAGGGGAGGGGAGGGGAGAGGTTAGATAGATGAATAGATAGTGACAGTTGAACAGACAGACATTTTACATGTAGGCATTTAGCAGATGCTCTTAATCAAGAGCGACTTACAGTAAGCAAGAATACAATGGAAAATAGTCATCACGAATCTATAAAATAAGCTATACGAACATAGCATTTAACAGTCTAACAGTAGAAAATCTGTACAGCTATGCCTATGAGTATACACTATTGTATACGCCTGTAAGGTCGTCGCAGCTATAGTGCAAGTGCTATACGGCAAGTGCTACACTGCCAGGCGAAGATGGAGTCTGAATTGGTAGACAGACAGACAGACAGTCTTACTTTGACGTGAGCTTGTCTCTTGGCTTCAGCCTCAGCAGACAGAGACAGCTGCAGCTCTGCAGGTAGACACATGTCCTCTCTGCACACACACACACACACACACACACACACACACACACACACACACACACACACACAAGCAACAAGGACTTCTCAGTGTGCATGTGACTAATGTTCTATTTAACACAGTCAGACACTGAATATTTTCATTGTTTTTTGTTAAATCTCCCACTGTAGCCTGTAGTTTGTGTTTGTGAAGATCCGGTCTTACTGGACAGATTACATTGTTATTTTTGTTAGCCTATAGCAAAGATCTCTGCTGTCTATGGACTGTAGACTCATTCTATCACCGTAGCTCTGACTGTCTTACTGTATATACAGCAAAATAATCACGTGGACTGTGTGTGCTGCTATTGGGGAGGATGTTTTAAAATTCACAGTCAAACCAAGACTGCAAGTATTACCAAACAAGTACAATCTGTCAATCTGGTATCCCGACACCCACACATGATAAACCATCATGATTCTGAACAACACCTATAGAATCCATCACACACATAACAAATGGATGTAGTGCATACAAAAATGTGTATATTGCTCGCCACGACCGGATTGTTGACCTGATGCAGTTCGAAAATATGTGCCATCTAGTGCAGCAATGTATAAACATTCAAGAGTGTTACCAGATTGGTTTAGCTGTGCATGCGATGTCTTTGCTAACATACAAATACACCTGATGTTGTCTTTGTTGACACCAGTCACATGGAGGTCCTGATTCTGGAGGTGGGCTGTGTCTTTGATTTGTACATGGACCAGGCATTTCAAGATAAACATTCTAAGTATCAACCATTACTTGGAAGTATAACAAACCTGGGGTATCACTGTAGATTTGCCATACTGATATTCGGATGCCTGGGCCATGTGCATAAACTGACCATGAGTGGCCTAAGAATAGCTGGCATGACAAAAAGCAAAGCCAAACAACTTGTCAAATACTGTTCTGTTTCGGCTGTTATAGGCAGTTTGTCTGTGTGGAGGAGGAGGTGCCATGTGTATCCTTAAGTGAACATGAACTGTCAACCCCGTTATATTTGTTTCCTTGTAAAATTAATTGTAATTTGTGAATTCAAATAAATAAATTGAAATATATTTCACACTACGGATGCTGGGGTCATTTAAGTGGTTAAAGACACAGTAAATATTTACTTTCCTAAACTCTTCTCAGCTGTCCTACTATCTGTCTCTATCTCCCTCTCAGCTGTCCTATTGTCTGTCTCTGTCTCATTCTCAGCTGTCCTATTGTCTGTCTCAGTCTCATCTGTCCTACTGTCTTACTCCATCTCCCTCTCAGCTGTCCTCCACTAAAACAGAAAGTAAGCCAGTCCTCACATCTCCGTCCTCTCTACTCGGACTCCCCAGGGACAGACCAGGGCGTCTGCGGCCGTCTGAACCTGCTTTCCCACGTCTGTCCTGTTCATGAGGACGTGTGTGAAGGCGTGTCTGCTCAACACGGCCCTGACGGCCTGCGTCACCGCCGCCTGCAGCAGTGTGGTGACGTCAGACACGGACGTGGTGCACAGGAGCACGTTCTCCACGCGGTAGTAACACACCGCGCTCACATCGGCACTGAGCAGGTCCTTGGTCATCACCTATACACACACATGAACACACACTGAGCAGGTCCTTGGTCATCACCTATACACACACATGAACACACACTGAGCAGGTCCTTGGTCATCACCTATACACACACATGAACACACACTGAGCAGGTCCTTGGTCATCACCTATACACACACATGAACACACACTGAGCAGGTCCTTGGTCATCACCTATACACACACATGAACACACACTGAGCAGGTCCTTGGTCATCACCTATACACACACATGAACACACACTGAGCAGGTCCTTGGTCATCACCTATACACACACATGAACACACACTGAGCAGGTCCTTGGTCATCACCTATACACACACATGAACACACACTGAGCAGGTCCTTGGTCATCACCTATACACACACATGAACACACACTGAGCAGGTCCTTGGTCATCACTTATAGACACACATGAACACACACTGAGCAGGTCCTTGGTCATCACCTATACACACACATGAACACACACTGAGCAGGTCCTTGGTCATCACCTATACACACACATGAACACACACTGAGCAGGTCCCAGTCTAAAGATCACAGCTCTCTCGTGCTCTCTCACCACCTGTCAATCAAAACGGGAGCAAAGGGCAGAAGGAACTCATGCAAGTGATGATGAAGATGAGATCACATGAGATCAAATCAGGACGGCCGTCGCTGTTACAAGGAATGTGTTTTAAGAAAAAACCTGGGATGCACGGTTAATCGGTCACACACACTGAGCAGGTCCTTGGTCATCACCTATACACACACATGAACACACACTGAGCAGGTCCTTGGTCATCACCTACACACGCACCTGGAATACACACTGAGCAGATTTTTTTCTGTTATTTTATATACATATACATATCAGACTATCAGAGGCAAATATTATCATTTGAACACTTATACTAGTTCTACTACTGTCTATGTTGAGTTTTTAGGTTTTCTTGTCGTACCGTGTGAGGAGGAACCTTCAGCATCTTCAGACGAATGTCCACTTTCTGACACACGTCTAAGAATGGTAGATAAAACAACAGACCTGAGAGATAGAGAGAACAACACACACATATATTAACACACTACATGCACACAATTGGTACACATAAACCACAGTGGTTCTCAAACCTTTTCAAGTCAAGCACCCCCAAATTGATATGCATTTGTCCACAGACCCCCTATCTGAAAAGGTTTTGTTCCAGGGACCCCCAGAATAGATGATTTGTGTTAAAAACAATACTAATCTGCTATTTTTGAATAGCCAACGCATAGAATATGGATAAAGGGGTTCAAATGATTGTGATGCTGACTTGACACATTGTGCTGGAGACCCATTTGAATCTCCCAAGGACCCCTAGGGGTCCCCGGACCCCACTTTAAAAACCACTGACATACAGTACAGTGGTGAGATGTCACGTTCATGTAAACATTAAACTCATTAGTCTAAATGGTAGATTAGGACTACAAACAAGGAGAAGGACAATAACCAGACCTGGTCCTCTGGGCCTCCCTCTCAGCAGGTGACCCAGTCTAAAGATCACAGCTCTCTCGTGCTCTCTCACCACCTGTCAAAACGGGAGCAAAGGGCAGAAGGAACTCATGCAAGTGATGATGAAGATGAGATCAAATCAGGACGGCCGTCGCTGTTACAAGGAATGTGTTTTAAGAAAAAACCTGGGATGCACGGTTAATCGGTCATCATATTGGTATAGGATGATATCTACTATATAATGCACCACGTCTCTGCGTACATGTGTGCGTGTGTGTGCGTGCATACGTGTGTGTACGGTTGTAATGCACGTTCGACACACGCGTTCCACACCCCCACAGGGAGTGCAGTGCCAGGTATCGAGTCGGTTGGACCCACGGTTCTCCAGAACCACCACAAAAGGCTCTGTTCAGGCTCTGCCAGTGGGCCTAATGAGGCCAACTCCTTTCACCTGGGCCAGGCTCTGCCAGTGGGCCTAATGAGGCCAACTCCTTTCACCTGGGCCAGGCTCTGCCAGTGGGCCTAATGAGGCCAACTCCTTTCACCTGTGCAATTTCCAGCCTCTGCCTCAGCCAATTGAGGCTCAACCAATCAGGCTCTGCCAGTGGGCCAAATTGATTGCCAAGTACACTTTTCAGTTTGCAGTCTTCACACACAGGCACATACACAGATCTCCATGTGGGACACCGGCTGACAGTTAAAAATGGTGCTATGACAACGTACTGTATATCATTAGGTTCCCATGTTGCATCGTACAGGTCTAGTTTACTTAAAGATTCCATATTCGATATCATATTACAGGATAAAAATTTAATTAAGGATAAAAAAAAACCCACAATAATGTTTGAGTCAATAACTCATTTCCATTGTCTTCTGAGTGGTTTGAGACAAACAAAATATCACAACATAGAACAGATGTTGCAAAAATAAAACTAAACACTTTTCACTGCATAAATAAATAAAAGATCTAATGAATCACAGCATATAATCTAATAATCTTTTGTGATGATTGAAGGGAGCCTGAAGATTCAATCAGTGTATTCTGGAAGCGTATTTATTATCTATACCTGTAGAACAAATAAAAGCAAATATATAGGCCTCATAAACCAGGTATTAAGAATGCATGTTTTTTTAAAGAATTCTGCTTCTGCACCCAGAAGTGCAGTTACTGTATAATAGATGTAAGGTAAACCGTGCTGGAAACTTGTATTGGAATATTGATTTGACAGATTTGACTCATTTTGTTACTGACCTAATGAAAACAAGATGACAGATATGTGAATGGAAGGTACATCACAAGTCTTACTTGAACACAGAACCAGATGGAGAGCGGCAGGAACAGCAGAACCAAGCTGAGCACCACGACCATCAACAGCCACTCACACAATCCCAGACCCCGCTGCTTCACACCTGTCAGAACCATAACCAATCAGAACAAACTCCTAGACCCAGCACTGCTTCACACCTGTCTAACCAATCAAAACACATTCATACTTCATACCTCCCAGAACCCTCTGGTGGTCACAAAGCCCATCCTCTCCCCTTGCCAGTATTGGACCTGGTCCTGGGTTGAGTGGGTTCAATTCATCACAACATCAACTGACTGAATGAGTTCAGTTAAAGTGACTCACCTTCCTCCTGTGCGTCTGTCTCCAACAACGCATACAGTAATTCATATCTGTCCTCCTCTGCATCCTTCTGTCTCACTGAGTCCACGTCCACCACCGTACACCTCCCTGTCCCCTCCTGCTTGTCCTCTGCTGTCCCCTCTGTCCCCTCGTCCTCTTTCTGCCTTCGTTTCGTCTCCGTCCTCCCAGGTGTCTCTGGGACACGGCTGCTTTTGGACGCTCGGTGGCGCTGACCTGCTGCCCTCTCCCGTCTGGGGGTTTTCCCAGCTCTGGTTGGCCGACCCCTCGGAGATACCGGTCTGGCGGTCTCTCCACCTGTCCCTGTCCCCCTGGGAGAGACCTGTCTGATGATGGTCTCTCCCCCTGTCCCAATCCCACAGGGAGAGACAGGGCTGATGATGATGGTCTCTCCCCCTGTCCCTGTCCCCCTGGGGGAGACCGGTCTGATGATGGTGTCTCTGACGGGCTCTCCTCCTGTCCCCAGCTTCTCCATGCCTCTCAGAGAGACTCTGAGGAGAGGACAGAATCGCCCGGTCAGCTGGGACGCTGTGTGGAAGTGGGTTGGGTTTTAAAAGGTGTGTGTGTGTGTGTGTGTGTGTGTGTGTGTGTGTGTGTGTGTGT
>NC_139701.1:25546835-25604335 GCF_964188405.1 Protomyctophum parallelum | reverse complement strand
ACATTGTAGGCTATACATTATTGGTGGTTCTCAAACACTCTCAAATTATGTATTTGGCTTTTTTATAGCCTACAAGTGAACTTGTAGATCGGCTAACCGATGTAGGCTAGTATAGGCCTACATCTATATGTTAGAGCTCACACTGTTTTTTGTGGTGAAAAGTATCTATGTAGATTACTCAAGTATAGGCTAAGTAAGTATAAGCCTACTGTAGTCTACTTAAGTACGATTTTGAGCTAGGCCTATTTTTGTATTCCTCCAGTATTTTCTACTCCACTTAAGAGGCAAATATTGCTCTTTTGCTCCACTACAATTATTTGAAAACTTAGTTACTTTGTAGATTTCAAAACATACATTAACCACTTCAACCCTATTAAAACAAACTCCGATCTACAAGCTCACAATGCGTGCGATGCGTTGTGAACTTGTAGATCTGCTATTTATTTTTATTGTACCTTTACTTTTGGTACTTTATGTATATCTTTTTGCCAATACTTTTGTACTTTTACTCAACAGTCCTTTTTACTTGTAACAGAGTATTTATATTGTTTATTGCTACTTTTACTCAAGTATAACATTTCTTCCACCATTTCATAAATGATAGGAATAAAGACGGGCGAAAATATATTTATAATAGTTTAATTAGTTTGTGTATTTATTGGACTCATATCTGCCACAGTGCCACGTGATGCATGACATCACATCAGCCAGCCATGCAGTCGGTCAATTTGATCCACTGCAGCTGTCCGTAATTATGATCATCACTGTTCGCCAGAATCGCCACCCTCCTACAGAAACAACCTACTACCTGACGGTATGAAAACCATTATACTACGTAAATATAACTTCATTATATCTCTGCAGGCTGATGTAAAAGTGTAAACTAGTTATAAACAGAGCCGCGTGGTCGAGTAGGCAGCGTTTTTACAAGATCCTCCAGGCAAGAATCTGCTACATTGTGTTTCAGGTGAAACGTACCGCACGTGCCTTATTAAAGTGCGTGTGATTCAACATCACAACATAGGATACCGTACTTTGTTACTTAATTCACGGGTTCTTTCGAACCTTTTCATGATACAAAGAAACCATATACCGGTATTCAAGTGTGTTAAATTTGGCCGCGAACCCCCATCTCAAAAGTAAAACTACAAATTTGTACCGGCCCATGTAAGATTTGTTGTTAGAAATATCAAACATTACAACGTCTTTGGAAATGGCTGGTATACGGGCCGCTGTGGTCCCCGCCCCGGCCGGACCCCACCTTGAGAACCCCTTGCAGACCACCGTGACCGTACGCGTACGGACCACATAACCATTAGCATTACAGACCTTAAGCCCTAACCACACCAAAGGGTCACCATGCAACTCCTTGGGTCAAAACGGTTGCAAGGAGTTAACGCTAAAACCGTTTTGACCCTTTGGTGTGGTTGGGCCAATTCCAGTATCAGAATCAGTAGGGTCAACGTGCAACAAGACATATCACACTGGCGCAGGGACAACGCTAAAACCGTCTTGACCCTTTGGTGTGGTTAACTTAGGGCGTTAGAGTCCATTTAGGTTCCATTTGTACAGCCCCATATCCATTTGGTAATCCATCAATCATTTACCCCTGAGGGTGAACCCCACTTATAAATCATATTAAGTGACTTTGCACACAGTGCATGCAATACTTGGTTCTCAAACCTTTTCATGCTAAGGACCCCCCCCACGTATATTTATTTGGCCACAGATCTACATGTGTGTGTGTGTGTGTGTGTGTGTGTGTGTGTGTGTGTGTTTTCAGACACACTATGAACCAGGAGGAAGTTTTGGAGAAGTTAAAGAAAGATGTCCGCTCTCTGCTGATGTCAGCCAAGGAGGGTCTGACACCAGACTACCTTAGGAGGGACTATAGCAACATGCTGGGACACCCTCTGCCTCTCAGGTAGTACCAGAAATGGATTTAGAAAGATACGCCATCCCAATTGTCATGAGAGAAATGGTACACAAAATGGTCTCCTAAGTGGGCGCCATCTGACGGCAGATCTCGCTAACGTGACGTCCTAAGTTTACTGTTGCTAGATCCCGTCAGTGTGTTGCTGGGACAGAGAAAGTTTGATCACGGTGATTTTTTTCACCTGACTTGTCTCTTAGAAAAAGATTATTGTAATGTCAATCTTCGTAAGATTGTGTGGCGAGTGGGTACAAACAATATAATATTTGGTGACCATGGGGTAAAGAATCATTCAGAAGCTGTATTCACTTCACTTTAACTCTCCCATTAGAACCTAAATCCGGTCCCCTTAGACTGGCAGCCCAAATCCAGCCCAAATCTGAATGGCTATCCAGGATTCCGATTGGTTTCTGCAGTCTGAACAAGGCTATGGAATGTGACACAAATCTGATTTGCTTAAATCAGATTCCCTGTTTTTTGCACTTCAGACTGCATAAAAACAATGTGACTCCATTCTGGATAGACTTAGATTTGGGCTGCCAGTGTAAATGGTGCATACAAAGGTGGCCACCTACGCTACGTCATGCAGATACAGGAAGTAAACCGAAGCATGTCTTTCTTTTTTTTTCTCTTCGTCTTGGGTATTACCAAGGCTTCCCAACTTTTTTTCAACATCAGGGAAATCTTAAAGCATTTGCGTCTGGCCCACCCACCTGACCCCTTATCGGCTCGCGGCCTGCCGCGTTAAGTGGTCAGATGTGCTTGGCTGTGTGTGTTTTCAGAGACTGGATTGAACAATGGATTTAACTAATGTGGTATAACTTACGTTTAAGTATACCACACACATATTTATCAATACCCTCCTAGTTAGGCCTATCCCATATATTCCATAATCGCCTAATCGCAAATTATTTTAGATAATCACAATTATTTAGCATGATCGTCCTAATCGTTTCCATGTTGCAAAATGTTTATACATTTTCAAATTTTTTCCAAAAATAGGAGAAAAGGTTGATTTACAAGCTCACAAACATTATACAATTATTAAACATGAAAGTAATTTATTTGTATATTGTCACATCTGCCCTGTGCAAAAGTTGATTAAGAATCGTAAAAGGCAAACAAATGAAATTTGTATTCATATGTTTAATGCCAAAAACACAATCTTTAATTGCAATTATTTGTATGACAATCGTCATACTTGAAAAAGAATTAAACGTGACACCCTAGTGAATGAATTTGATCAATAAAGGTCTATCCGTTTCTCCCTGTAGGGTCCTGGGCTACAGAAGTGTGCTGGACATGGCCCAGGACATGCCTGATGTGGTCAACGTCACCTACATGCCGGACGGCTCATTGGTTTTGAAAGGTAGGCCCTCCCACTTGCAGAGGAATTCTGGGTCATTTTCCAAGTGTCTCCAAATGAATTCCGAGACACTTATTTCAAGGTGGCGGTGGTTGGGCTTTAATTACATGATATCATCACTTCTCAAACATTTTAAGGTCAAGGACCCCCAAATGAATATATATTTGGCCACGAACTCTCATCTGAAATGGATTTGCAGGGTTCACCAAAAGAGACTATTTGTGTTGAAAAGAAACTAATCCCAAATATGTAGAAAACCAAAAATAGCAGATGTACAAGGTCACAAGCACCAAGTCGCACTGTGAGCTTGTAGATCTGCTATTTCATCAACACTGAAAAAAAGTCCTGAATTCAAAGTAAAAGTATTGGCATACAAATAAAAGTACTAATTATGCAGAATGTCCCATTTCATGTTTTCAATTGGCTGAAAGTAATATAGGGCTGAAGTGGTTAATGTATGTTTTCTAATAATAATCCAAATCTATAGTAGTTAAAGCTTCCAAATGGGGTGCAATACTTAGTTTAGACTAGTCCCTTTCAAATAAATAGTGGAGTAAAGGTTAATTCGAAACTGTAATTACCGATAAGTACAGTACTTAAGTAAATGTGGTGGTAGTGGCTCAGGGGTAGAGCAGCCGGATGGGACCGCTAGGTTCGAAGTATCCTTGAGCAAGTCTCTGATCCCCTAATTGTGCAGGTTGGCCATCAGTGTATGAATGTGTGTGAATGTAATGCACAATTTACGTAACTTTGGATAAAAGCTCTATATAAATGCACCATTTACCGTTTTACTTTCTACCACTGCCCCTAATATCAGAGAAGATCAGCAAACCTTTGTAAGCTCCAATTTTCTTGTTGTTTTCTTCCCCCAGCGGTAGCGGATCAGACCACAAGAGGCATACAGGAGCTGGTAGCCAAGCAGCGGAAGGCTAAGAAGGTTGGCCGAGGAGGAGGTGGTCCTTCCTTCCACCTTCGCAATCTGTCCCAGTCCAGAGTGGTGCTGCCTAGACGTGGTAGACAACCTCCAGCCATGCCCGCCCTGCTGAGAGCCCAGCTCCAGCAGCTGTTGTACCAGGTACCTGTCCGTCTGTCTGAGAGCCCAGCTCCTACAGCTGTTATCCCAGGTGTCTGTCTGTCTGAGAGCCCAGCTCCAGCAGCTGTTATCCCAGGTACCTGTCTGTCTGAGAGCCCAGCTCCTACAGCTGTTATCCCAGGTGTCTGTCTGTCTGTCTGAGAGCCCAGCTCCTACAGCTGTTATCCCAGGTGTCTGTCTGTCTGAGAGCCCAGCTCCTACAGCTGTTATCCCAGGTGTCTGTCTGTCTGAGAGCCCAGCTCCTACAGCTGTTATCCCAGGTACCCGTCTGTCTGTCTGAGAGCCCAGATGCTACAGCTATTATCAAAGGTCTATCTGAGAGCTTGAAACAAAGCTTGTAGATCTGTTACATCTGCTTTTACGTGATGCTGTAGTATGATCAAGTAGTCATAGTAGTGCATTAATATACGGGGGAAAAAACAGTTACGGAGATATATGGTTTCCGCCCGACAGCGACGATGCATGGTCTTTGTTCCCAGGGTCCTCTCCGGATGTCAGAGTTGGAGAACAGTTTCAGGCGGTGTTTCGGTCACCCTCTGAGGGTCAACGACTTCGGCTTCTATTCCCTGGGGGAGATGCTGGACGTGGCCAGGGACCTGGTGACCGTTGAGCAAGGCAGGATGGGTTCAGTCATCACCCTGAAGAACTGGAAGCAACCGCCTGTTTCGCTGCCCAGACAGGCCCTGCCCCCAGCCCGGCCCCCGGCGCTGCCCCCGGCCCTGTCCCCAGCCCGGCCCCCAGCCCGGCCCCAGGCACTACCCCCAGCCTGGACCCCAGCCCTGCCTCCAGCCCAGCCCCCGGCCCTGGCCCCAGCCCGGCCCCCAGCCCTGCCTCCAGCCTGGCCCCCAGCCCAGCCCGCCAGCGTGGTGCGATTCACGCCACGGCCGGTTCAAGTCCCTCCAGTTCCACGCTCTCCACAACAGTGTTCCAGAGCACCCACCAGAGACTTGAGAGGTTTGCCTTTTCTCATAGTTTAACCACTTAGCATTTCTCTCGTAATTATTAGAATAATTTTGGCCATTTCTGCTCTGGCTCTGTGCATTTTACCAATACTAAGTAGGCCTATCAGGATTGGGCTGTCACGATTACAATTAAAGTTGACGATTGCCACACAAATAATTGCAATTAAGAATTTAAAACGATTTACCAGACTTTTAAACAACCCCCCTTCACTGCAGAGATTGTTGTATTACCTTTAGAGCATACGCTGAATTATTTGGGCTTTTAATCCGCGAAAATCGAGCGAAAAAAGCTTCCCCCGTTTGTTATGAACGGCCGGACCACCCGCCATCTTGGTACACCCGGAAGACGCAGCACAGGAGCCTCCTCCATGAGGCGTTGAACCCCATTCGTTTGTATTGGCCTCAATTTCCCAGAAGCCCTAGCAGCCCACAGCATGTGACGATTTCCCGTTTCATCATCCAAACAGATGCATCTACTCTCTTTCTCCGCGGCGAAGAAGGAATTTCTATTTATTTTTTACATTGCGGCGGATTAAACACATAAAACAAAACTCGCGTATGTCCGATATGGCAGCGACATTAACCTGGAGTAATCCATTCAAAGCACGGAAACTGTTAAAAAAAAAACATTCAAAAAATGTCGTAAGCTTGCCTATTTCTGCTATTTTTGAAAAACATTTGAAAATGTATGGACATTTTTTTAAATGGAAACTATTGAGTATTGTGCAAAAAGTTAATGCGATCAAATAATTGCCATTGACACGGACCGGGGACCTTCTGTTTCTGCTTCTGTTTCTGTCTCCGCCCACTTGGCTACGGCCGGTGAAATATTTTCTCTATAGGAAAAAAGGAGAACAGATTAAAAGTGGTTGATTTCGCTATAATTTCAGCACCTTGTCTCCAATGAGGGAATGTGTTAGGATGATTATTAATCGCATCATAGGTTTCACTCTCTACACCTACAGTACAGGCTGTGGCCGTTCGTGACATGAATATGTTTGAGAACCCCAGGGATGGCATACCAGTGGGCTTTATGGTAAAATGCATGTGTCTGACTGTTCTCCCCCCCCCCCCCCCCCCCAGTGGAGGCGCTTCCTCAGTGCGCCGTCAGCACCCACAATGCTGTGACCGTCGGCACCCACAATGCTGTGCCCATCAGCACCCACAATGCCGTGGGTGGTGGTGGCGTTGAGGGCAGCAGGTGTGTTGAAGCCCAACATGACAGAGTAGAACCTAAACTGCAACCTCAACCCAGCCAGCAAGAAGGTTCCTTTGAGAAATCCATCATCCAGGTTTGTTCCTCACAAAGTCACGCCTGCTGTTGAGGTGTAGTTTGCACAAGTCGCTCTGGATAAGTGTCTGCTAAATGCCAAACTTTGAGTTTTATGACTATAGAGGGTATGTGCATGCTTAAAGTGAATGGCACATTGAGTGGCAAAGAAACAAGCAAAGTGAGTTTAACATTGTTTAATGTTGTTTAATGCAATCAGATATGACTTTTCTGTTTGGATGTATGGGCTGTCAAGGCCAGAAAGTAGTTTTTTGCCACTCAGTAGGCATTCCTGCATAACTTCCGGGTTTGATGATGTCACGCGCATACCCTCTATTTCACATGTGTTGTCATATTTTTTGCAGAAGTGCTGCTCAGTTTAAATCTGCAAATAATTAAAATGTTAAACACTGGTATCTCTCGCTCATGTTTTTGTTTTGGTCTAATTGGGAGTTAGACTGTTAATCGTTCAATTTTTATTTAATTTTTTTGCCTCAACCTCATTGGTTCATCTAGCTGGAGGCGGAGCTTCGTCAAAGAATCCTAGAGAACGGAGTTGCCGGTACCGTGAGTCCAGAACTGAAGAAAAATCTACGACGGGTGACTATTTTTAAAATGCCACTGCTTCAGTCCTTGAAGGGGTTCCAGGGGGTCCCCAACACAATTAGTTAATAATAAAAAATAAACTATTTGAAAATGGCCGATCTACAAGCTTTCAGATGGTCGTCTGCAGCCAAATACACATTATTTTGGTGTCCTTCACATGAAGCTAATTGAGAACCATTACTAATCAAATGTGGCGTCTCCCTGGAACACAAACCATGCATTATGGTTTAATCACTTAAAGGAGTATTAGTTTTGACTGAGACAATAATTTGATGAACGGGTCATCAGGCACCAAATATTACTGTTGGAAACTGACTAATGTTAATGAATAATACAATTATGTATACATGTCTGTCTTTAGGTGGTGAGACAGAGAAAAGAGGGGTTGTCTGTACATGAGCTTCCTGCTGAATACATAGTAAGTGTTAGATATCGCTATAATTTGACATTAATCATTGTTATTGAGTTATTGAGTAGAGATGCTCCGATCAGGTTTTTTGGGGTAGATCACCGATCACTGGAAGCAGTAACTGCCGATACCGATATTGCCGATACCGATCACAGCATCGTGAAATCACACACCTTGCAAACTGCGAGTTTGGTGTCCTTTTATGACACAGTAAACCAGGGATACTCAAATAGCTGAACATGTGGGCCACATTATGAAAATGGCCAGGGGCCGGTTGATTAAATGACAACATTAATGTTACTTTTTTTATTTACCTTTTTTACACATGACGTATGAAAAGACAAGTGCAATGTGCGTTATTTTATGGCTTGCCCAATGCCCATTTTCTCTTTTGAATAATTCTGTGCAATTAGCACATTCAACAAAAACAACTGTTTCCATAAAACAAACTAACATAGGCTACTTCTCTATAAGCAGAATCATGAATAGGCTTATTTAATTTATACAAAAAGAAGAAGAGAGAGAGCAATGTGTTTGTCTCAAACTTTGTCTAATATTGTTTTAGAGCAGTGGTTCTCAAACATTTTCATGCCAAGAGCAAAGGACCCCCAATATTTTTTCAATCTACAAAGATAATCCCAAAATCGCTTATAAACAGACTTGGCAACACTGGCCAGAAACGACCAGTGTTGCTTCTTTTTGTCTTATTTTGTATAGACCTAGGTGGCTTGTTTCTGCCAGAGTTATACTGGCAACACTTCTGGCTTCTAGCTGGATATGTGCTGCTCGTCGACTCGTCTCTGTGTGTGTCAGTCCCAGCTCCGTCACTGGGAGATGGGACTGTGGATAGTCTGGATAGAACTTTCTGTTACAGTTAAATCCATATAAAAGTACCACACAACTGAAAAGTATCGCGACTGTGACCGCAAGTTAGAAACGTGTGTGGCTATAACGAGGCACAGCTGTTTACAATGCGATGCAAAATTAACAGCGGGGGTTTTGCTTTTGGTCTGGATGGATGAATTGCACAGGTTCCTCAAGCGCTTTTTTGGACTGGAACGTACTCCACTTAAAACATCCTAACAAGGGGTCTGGGAAGGAAGTTCATTGCAAGGGGGGCTTTGATGCACGTTTGTCAACACTGCGTCACCCAGATATTTCATGGTGGTAGTGCTGCTCTATCGATACAGCACAGCAGCCTCTCTAGAGAGAAAAAAAACACCACTAGCCCACTTGACGTTTTCAAGATGTTTTGGCTGTTATCTCTGGAACGGGAGGTCCAATCTGCTCAGTTTAAAGTTTGTTGGATACGTGACAATCAGGACATTAAGCAGGGCGTATCGGTTTTGATTTATTTTGAGAACTCCGATCCAATATAGGCATTATAGGCCGATCGTGATCGGACACCAATTGATCGGCGATTATTGAGTTTGTTCAGGGGTCTCTCCTGCTCTTTAGTAAACAGAAAATAGCAGCAATTTCATCCAATTATGAGACAGAACTCGTACAGGATGCACAATAAACAAGTGAAATTGGAAGTGATGAGACAAGAGATGGGGAGAGGAGACCCTGGTCACTAAACAAACACTACTATAGCAATGATTACTAACTCAGAATATAGAGCTTAAACATTTGTAATGGGTGTTTTTGTTCTAACAAAAGAATATCACTTATAGCACTATTTCCTAGGGAACATAAGAACATTGATATATACATTTAAAAATAATAATGGGTATGTGCCCAGACGTTGTTTAGCGGGATTTGAACCTGTGGTGGTCTGTGTACAGAAAATGTTTGGAGAGGACCTGCTGGTCAGAGACTTGGGCTTCTTCAGTGTCACAGAGCTGGTGGGAGCGCTGAGCGACATCTTCCACCTCCGACCCACAGGGGGTGACGCCGACGAGGGTCGCGACTGGATAATCACAGTCATCGAGGAAGACATGGACACAAAGACGGGTATAACCAGACTTTCGTGTCAAGAAAACGCCTATCCCAGGCGTCTCTTCCGGGTTTTAAAAAACGCTTCGCCCACGCTACAAGTTGAATTATCCCTAATGCAGGCAGGAGGCAGCAGCGCGACCCGTAAAAAAACAAAAACGAGTGCTTCCAAACTTCAACATGCACAGAATTTCTTGACAGAAAGTAGCTCATGTCTACGGTGGATTTTTATGAAACAAAAGCTTGGCAGATTGAAAGACAGATTGATTTCAAGCTTAGCCTAGAGCTGCAATGTTGGTGAGTTTAACGTCGTTTAATACAAGCAGATCACAAACGCAAATTGGATGAATGGGTAGTCAATGGAGGGTATTGAAACTAGATTCATCCCATTATTTAAAATAAATCTAGAGTTGCACATTGCGGCTAAAGAGAACCCATCTTCTCTGACATCACCAAATAATGCACACTGCTGCAGTTGATAAGTTGACAAACTCACTGGCCCGAATATCCCCTGATCTCTTATGCACAATTAACTGATTCTTTCTTAGGAATGAAATTTACAATGTTTTATGAACGCATTAAACAGATGTGTCACCATGCTGATGAACACGACCCAGTTTAATGTCATGGACCACACAACTCTTGGAATATTAAAACATCTTAAGCCATCAACTCTCTGCCAACAAGCTGCTTTAACAATGTTTAATAGCAGCTTGGCAACAGAATTATTGTAAATATGTAACGACTCGCTCCTGTTGTGCATTTGTCAAATGGCCTTGAAAGCTACACTTATTAATCCTTTACTAAAATAGTAGTATGGATACTTCTGTATGGCTGCTGTGCATAGAGCCTATGGGGGGGGGGTTAAATGTCGTGCTCGAGGACACCGACAGTGAGCCTGGGATCAAACCGGGAACCTTCTGTTTCCCAAACTACGTCTTGCCGCCCCATTAGGTTATGATGTTTATGGTCTGTGTTGTGGTGGTGTTGCAGGTGTGAGTGTGGTATGGTGTTTATGGTCTGTGTGTTGTGGTTTGATGTTTATGGTCTGTGTGTTGTGGTGGTGTTGCAGGTGTGAGTGTGGTATGATGTTTATGGTCTGTGTTGTGGTGGTGTTGCAGGTGTGAGTGTGGTATGATGTTTATGGTCAATGTGTTGTGGTGGTGTTGCAGGTGTGAGTGTGGTATGATGTTTATGGTCTGTGTGTTGTGGTGGTGTTGCAGGTGTGAGTGTGGTATGATGTTTATGGTCTGTGTGTTGTGGTGGTGTTGCAGGTGTGAGTGTGGTATGATGTTTATGGTCTGTGTGTTGTGGTGGTGTTGCAGGTGTGAGTGTGTCAAGTGCAGGTGATGTCAGGAGTTACTACCTGAGCGGTGGTCAGTCTCTGTGGGAGGCCACAGAGGAGGAGCAGGAAGGAGAAGATGAGCAGGAGGAGGTCACGCCTGAGACCACCAGCATGACCCCTTCCATGTCCCAAATCCAGGTATCTCTCTGTTGTTTTTTTATGCACATTAAGTGAGTGGCAAAGTGAGTTTATGCACATTCATAAAGTGAGTGGCAAAGTGAGTTTAACGTTGTTTAACATTTAATGCAATCAGATAGGACCTTTCTGTTTTGACTCGGTAGGCGTTCCCACATAACTTCCGGGTATGATGATGATGTCACATGCATACCCTCTATAATAACTTTAAACCACGTCTGTAAACTACACGTGTAAACTACACGCGTTTGCATACTGTAGGTGTAGAATGATGTCACCCGGAGCTCCCCAGGGGGTCTATACTAGGCCCGTTCCTTTTCTCCTCTACACTAGATCCTGTTAATCACAATTATTTGTATGACAATTAATCGTCAAGTAAAATGTAATGACCGTGACTAATCTAGTTCTGTGTGTGTGTGTGTGTGTGTGTGTAGGTAGAAGCCACATCGTGGTACCGTCATATTGAGGTGCATAGTGATCCAGGAGTGCCTCTGGATGCACTGCGAGGTCAGGGGCTCAAACCGCCGACACGGCGTAGGCCACGGGAGCTGGGGGCGGTGCTGGTGGAGCACGTGGAGTCACCTGGCTACTTCTACGTCCGCTTCAGTGAGGCTGTGGAGGGCGGCGTCATGGAGGACATGATGATCAAGATGAGGTTGGAATTTGAAATGTTTATTTATGTCCACATAAACATAAGTGCAAGACACTTGCACACAAGTTGAGGTTTTTTAATGAATTGTGGACATTTAGTAATTTAGTAATACGTAATTTAGTAATACGCCAGGGTTTTATTGTAGCGTTAACCTGTCTCCTCGTCCTGGTGCAGGAGCTCTTACACAAGTCCTGAGGTGTCCGAGCGCTACCGTCTGACGGAGTGTTACATTCGTCAGGGTCAGCTGTGCTGCGTTGCCCCCAGGGACCTGTGGTTCTACCGCGTGGTCATCCACCGTCTGATCAGCCAATCACAGGTGGAGGTTTACTACGTCGACTTCGGAGACATATCCGTGGTGGCGACAGACCAGCTCAAATTCCTCAAGTAAGTACCGAAGCCCCAGGTGTGTCCCAGGGCATCTTCATCTGATCGTGATCATCAAATACAATTTACAATTCAGGCATTTAGAAGACATTTTTAATATCCAGAGCGACTTAAGTAAGCAAGATAAATAATCATACATAGAATGCAGATAGACGGGCACAGTACTACGCCTCAGTAAACTAGGATCCTGGGAAAACCAAGAACCTAGCATCTGTCTAAACGACACATTATCTTAATATTCTGTACATTGAAACAAACTATACCTGGTAAATGACGAACCTAGCATCTGTTTAAATAACGTGCCATCTAAATTACATCCTTATCATTGTGATCAAGAAATCTGCTATGGTAGTCATATCTTGATGATCGAGGCAGAAAGTGGGCAGGAAGGTACAGTTATACAATGATGCTAATAGGATAAAACAAAAAGCCCTGAGGGCTTGTTTCAATTATGTATTCAAGACATAAAGACATACAATTTTAAGAAATGATACTAGGAGCAGTAAAAGTATATTTACAGAAAGCGTGTGTGTGTGGGAGGGGGTGGCATTCAATTCAATTCAATTCAATTTTATTATAGTGTCAAATCACAACGAGTTGTCTCAAGACACTTTACAACCAACAAAGATCCACCCAGAGCAAGCAATATTGCGAATTTGCGACAGTGGCAACGAAAAACTCCCCTTTTAGGAGGGGAGAAAAGAACGTCAGGCAGAACCAGACTCTGGGGTGGGCGGCCATCTGCCTCGACCGTGTCGGGGGGGGGGGGGGGGGGGAGGGGGAGAGAGAGAGAGAGATAGACAGAGAGAAATAGACAGAAATAGACAGGTGGGCTCCGTGGAGGGGTCTGGTCCACATCTGGTCCACATCTGGTCGAGCTCTGTGAGGCCGGGTCCAGGTCACACTTCTGGTGGGCTCCATGAAGAGGCCTGATCCACGGTCACGCTCATTCAGTCAGTTGGGGGTTAGTATTAGAGGTCCACAGAACTGCGACGGGGAGGACGAAAAGAGACTCCGGGGAGAGATTCCCCGGATGTTGGATTAGTGGCAGGCCTTACTGGAGCCTATATAGTGTATATTACAAGTACTGCTGGGAGACAGACCCACACAACAATGTACGACCATGGTATCCAGCCAGACTTGGAGACAACTCTAGCTATAGGCTTTGTCGTAGAGAAAGGTTTTCAACCTAGTCTTGAATGTGCAGAGCGTGTCAGCCCCACGGACCGAAGCCGGGAGAAGGTTCCACAGCTGAGGTGCCTGGGACCTAAACGCCCTGCCTCCTATTGTAACTTTTGATATTTTTGGAACAGTAAGCATTTTTGCATACTGTAGACGCACTGGTGTTCTATTTGGTTTGTAAGGATCAATGAGATCTTTGAGATATTGTGGTGCCTGACCATTGAGAGCTTTGTAGGTAAGAAGAAGAATTTTGAACTCTATTCTGTGTTTGACAGGGAGCCAGTGTAGAGAGGCCAGTGAAGGAGTGATATGGTCTCTTCTTCTGGTACCTGTCAGCACACGCGCCGCAGCATTTTGAACTAGCTGTAGGCTTTTCAGAGACTTACCTGGGCAGCCTGATAATAGCGAGTTGCAGTAGTCCAGCCTTGAGGTAACAAATGCGTGGACAAGTTTTTCTGCGTCTATTTTGGATAGGATGTGCCTAACCTTTGCAATATTTCGCAGGTGAAAAAAGGCAGTCTTTGAGATTTGTTTGATGTGCGATTTGAAAGACATATCTTGATCAAAGGTAACTCCCAGATTCTTTACAGTGGCCTTGGAGGCCAAGGTAATGCCATCTAGAGAAAAGTTCTCATCGGCTAGCTTGTCTCTTAGGGGCTTAGGGCCGATCACGATAATTTCCGTTTTGTCAGAGTTGAGGAGTAGGTAATTACGGCTCATCCAACTCTTTATGTCTTTAAGACAAGCTTGAAGTTTGACTAATTGATCCGTTTCGTTCGGTTTCATCGATAGATATAATTGAGTGTCGTCCGCGTAACAATGGAAATGTATAGAGTGTTCCCTGATGATGTTGCCCAGAGGGAGCATATATAAGGAGAAAAGTATTGGTCCAAGCACAGAGCCTTGTGGGACTCCGTATTTGACCTTTTCACGTGTTGAGGAGCCATCATTGACATCTACAAACTGAAATCGATCAGACAGATAGGACTCGAACCATTTCAGTGCGGCACCCCTGATGCCAACCAGATGCTCCAGTCTCTGTAGCAGAATGTGGTGGTCAATAGTGTCAAATGCAGCACTAAGGTCCAGCAACACCAGTACGGAGAGGAGGTTATTATCTGCTGCAGTCAGGAGGTCATTTGTAACTCTCAGCAGTGCCGTCTCAGTGCTATGGTTAGCTCTGAAGCCTGACTGAAAGCCTTCTAATAAATTGTTGTTATGTAGAAAGTCACATAACTGTTTGGCGACTGCTTTCTCGAGAATTTTGGAGAGAAATGGTAGGTTCGATATAGGTCTATAGTTAGCTAGAATGCCTGCATCAAGAGTAGGCTTTTTGAGTAGAGGTTTGATTACCGCTACCTTAAAAGATTGTGGCACGTAGCCTGTCACCAAGGACATATTGATCATATTGAGTAGGCATGTACCAACCGGAGGCAGGACCTCTTTGAGTAATCTAGTCGGAACTGGATCCAGGGTACATGTCGTTGGTTTTGAGCAAGATATCATTGAAGTGAAATCAGAGAGCTCGATTGGAGAGAAACTATCCATATATATATTTGGGTGTGCGGCCATCTCTGAGACCACCATATTTGGAGGCAGTCCAGTGGGAGCCGAGAGTAGTTGTAGATCAATTTGATCTCTGATAGTTTCTATTTTGCCACTGAAGAACCTCATGAAATCGCTACTATTGAGAGTTGTAGGAATACGTGGTGGATCAGTGGAATCGCGGCTTTTTGTCAGTTTTGCCAAAGTATCAAAAAGAAACTTTGGGTTACTTTTGTTTTCCTCTATTAGGGATGAATAATAGGTGGCTCTGGCCGTGTCGAGAGCCTTTTTGTATATTTTGAGGCTATTCTGCCAGACTATACATGATTCTTTCTGTTTGGTTGAGCGCCATTTTTTTTCAAGTTTGCGAGACGTTCGCTTGAGGTTTCTAGTTTCCGAGTTGTACCATGGGGCTAGCCTTTGTTGCTTTATTACCTTCCTTTTCAGGGGAGCAACAGAGTCTAGCGTATTTTGAAATGAGCATGTGACACTATCAACAAGTTGATCGAGTTGAGGAGGACTATATGTGTGGAGGTCCTCTATTTTGTTGAAGTATACTGAGTTGATGGCTGATGGAACTATCTCCTTGAATTTATTTACAGCGCTCTCAGATATACTTCTGCCAAGGACATTTTTGTCCAGTGGCGTATAGTCGATCAATGTAAAATCGAAGGTGATCAAATAATGATCAGAGAGGTCACGATTTTCTGGAAAAACTGTGAGGTGCTCTATTTTGATACCATAGACCAGAATGAGGTCTAGGGTATGGTTGAGAATGTGAGTAGGTTTGTCTACACACTGAGAGAAACCGATTGAATCAATCAATGAGACGAACGCTCTATTCAGGCTATCAGTTCCTATGTCCGCGTGAATATTTAGATCACCAATTAAGATGATTTTATTAGACTCGAGGACTAGACTTGATAGAAATTCAGAAAACTCGGATAGAAATTGTGTGTAGGCGCCGGGGGGGCGGTACACTGTAATGACTATCAGCGGCTGTATTGATTTCCAGCTTGGGTGTGAAAGGTTGAGAATCAAGCTTTCAAATGATTTGTATGTAGCTCTAGCTCTAGGACTAATTGTTAGGCTTGAATTGAAGATGGCAGCAACTCCACCTCCAACTTTACCATTGTCTCTAGGTATTTGTGCATTGTAGTGCATAATAGTATAATTAATTAATCCCCATGTTTGTGCCAAATCTGGTGGGAATGAGATCAGTGGAGAATCTTCTGGTGTTGTACCTGTTGGCATTTCTCACAATTTAGTATGACGGGTACATGGGCACTGGTCCCTTGAGTATCTTGAAAACCAGACCCGTTGCTGTACCCTGAGACTGAGTTACAATGAGCAGGGGTTAGGTGAGTCCTAGGTGTGAGGTCTAGTAGTAGTCTGACTAGCATACAGGGAGAGTGATGTGCTTGAATTGGGGGTGAGGTAGAGTCTGAAGAAGTGAGAGTAGGGGTGAGGTGAGTCTTAAGATTACGCGAGAGTCTGCAGTTCATCATCACGTTGGGACAGAAGAGTATGCTTTGGGTTGTGTAGCCTTGCCATGATGTAATTTCAAATATTGGTGAGATACCTTAATTTGTTGCTCTGCTGATTAGAAGATGATATTCCAAAATGGTGTAGTCATAGATTTACATTCGCACAGTGAACCACATCTCAAAGTCACTCTGTTAGCACATAAACAAGCTTGCAGATAGATGTGCTTCCTTTGATGCTTTAGTGTGACACTGTAGTATGATCAAATAGGACATTCATTTATGAAAAAGTCTGAATATCGAGATAAGGGTAGTTGCCCGAAAGAGACTCTGCTGGTGTCTCCCGACCGCCCAGTCTCAGGGCACTCACTGTAACTGCATGGTCACTGAGCTGGTGATCATCAGTTATTTAGTCATTATCAATCATTGCCAGTCATGTTGACCGTGACCAATGCTGCCTCCATCTGCAGAGGTGAGCAGTGTAGTTCATCTCGCTGTCATGTTAAGAAGATAATTAGACAAAAGAGCAGGGGTCAACGAGCACAAGGCACCATTAGTCTGACCTGTCTGCTCATGTGACCTTCAGTCAGCACACTGGAGCCTTTTGTCATGTCATAGAATAGAATAGATTGTAGAAGAGGTCCTTTTTGTCTCTGCCAAGCCGAAGTCGTATGTTTTGATCCCTGACGTCTGTCTGAGTGGACCCCAGGAAGATTAGCCGTTATGCACCAGCTAATGGGGATCCTAATACAACTCTATAAACTATATGATTATTGTGTTTATACATCGACTCATATATCCAAAACTGTTGTTCTTCACGATTCCTTTTTTCTTTTCTTTTTTTGCAAAAGTTTGATGCTGTTTTATGATCAACTAATAACGTTAATTTATGGAGGAAAACAAACCACAATGTTACAGTATATGGAGATAAGATGTTTCTGCCGAACAACGACGATATGTTATGTGTTGTATGTTTTTTCAGGTCGTGCTATTCTGAGCTCCCAGCACAGGCAGTCCCCTCATCACTGGCTGGAATCACACCCACTGGTGTAAGTTTGACCACCATACCAGTACACTAGCTGTATTTACACTGTATTTAGATTAGGCTTGCATAGTCTGTGCCTCGATTCAAATCGTTCCTGAAAACACACTTTTATAAAGCCGCTTTTATTCCCAGCGGTTTTAATCCATTTGATTTGATTTCTTTGGTTATTCTATTGTTAGGGCTTATTTTATGCGTATTGGTTCTTCTGGGAAACACTTTGTAACATTGTTTTCAAAGGTGCTATATGAATAAAGATTATTATTATTACCGTACACGGTATTCGTCATTACAGTATAAGTGATTCTCAAACCTTTTGGGCTCAGGTCAGGTCACCTCTGTAAATTACTTTCATCCACAGCACCCCTGAACGTATTTTATAGCACTGTACATCTTAACAAGTAGTTAAGATTTGGAATTGATCAATACCACTTCAGTTTATCAAATTATTCTGCAGCACTCCTGGAATGGCGTCACGGCACAATCAACTAGTACACACACGCATTTATTTCCTGTGTCTCTTTGCAGGGTGGGTGGAGTAACGAAGCCACTTCCTGTTTCAAGAAGATGTGCTGTGACCTCCTCCTGGTGGCGGCTCTGCAGGGTTACCATGACGACGTGCTGCAGCTGTACCTGTGTGACACGCACTCTGAGGACGATGTGTACACGCACACTGTACTACACACACAGGGACACGCACAGCTGTGTACTACCACTACCCCTGCTGTATGTACACACTTAACTTTACTTGCATTCACATTTAACAAGAAATTATTGAACACAAACAATAGTAGATGTGCAAACTTGGAAAACTCAGATACAGATCACGGGTACAGGAAGCATCTCCTTTTCCATATATGGTGACTGCCAATTAATTAATTAATTGATGTGTACTTCTCTCTCTCTCTCTCAGCATTGTGTTCAGTTCAACCCAGTGAGTCGGTATCTCGGTAAGACACTGTTGGACCCAGAAGAACCCATGCTGCGCTCCGCGTCTCCACCAATCACATTGCAGCAATGTGAAAGTCCCAGCCCCACCCCGACTCCAACCACACTAAAGGTACACCCACCCAAACGCCACACTCATAACTGTAAATGGCCGATCTATTGCTTGTACTGTAGACTGACTATTTAGTAGAATATTCACTCCAGAAGGCTAGCCTGGTTACGGTCTATCCAGTCTGACAACTACTGATACATTAATAGAACAAGCAGAATATAGCACTGTTACAGTATTGTATGAGGAACATTACATTTAAACTATTATATATTTTTATTATTACACATTTAGTTTCCTTTTATTTTAATTCTGTTAAGAGTCCTGAATGATGGTGATTTCAGTTGATGTTATTTTCTGTGTAATGTCCTCCCTAACCGTTATGACCGTGCGTGTGTGTTTATTTCAGGAGTTGCAGACAGACACAGGGGTGTTTGACATGCCAGCCCTGGAGTTCATCGACTTCTCCAAGGTGAACTGTCACAACCAGGTACAACCACACACACTGTCACTGCAAACACGCACACGCGTCAACACTGTATACACAGTGTCTGGGTGTCAGTAGAGCGACCGAATTTGGACCACAAGGTCATCGGTTCGATCCCGGGCACCACAACTCGCCGTATGAGTTGCAAAGCATGTGCTCGGGTGCAGTACTTAGTTTAGACAGTTTTTGGTTTAGACTAGTCATTGGCAATGGTTAGACCAGTCATTAGTCCACCATTGTGGGTGGTGAGAGTGACTCTGGAGAGCAGTGCCAGGGTTAATTAATTAGTACTGTATAGAAGGTCTTTCCAATTGTCTTAATTGTGCTCTCTGTATAGTAGCGTCCTGAACCTGTGCTACAGCTTAACACACACACACACACACACACACACACACACACACACACACACACACACACACACACACAGGCGTAAGAGAATGCCAGCAGAGAGAGAGCTGGCTCTGTAAAGTTCTTTAGATCCAGCAAGGCTGGGATAAATATATACGCTTGGCACACTGATACAATTCTGTATTCATATTTGTGTGTGTAATTAATAAAGCACCGACACTTCTTTAAGTGGCTGTTCTCATGCATTTTGTTTTTTTTACATGTTTATTAGCATTTTTGCCACAGGAAATGCCATGGTGATCTGTAGTTATGTCTCAAGTCTACAAGAGTCTGCTTTTAAATGGACATGCACTGTCACAAAGCCACATGTTGGATCGGTTAGCATCGCTAAAATAAATTGTAGTAAATTGACTGGTAGTAACTCATGTTGTATCTCCCCAGGAAGGAGTGACGGCCAACCCATTTGACGCTCTGTTCATCAGTGAATCTGACCGCCAGTGCAATGGTGAGCCTGAGCCGCCCACCTCAACCAACCAAACATGGTTTGACCCCGCCCCTACTAGCCATAGCCCTGCCCCTACTAGTCATAGCCCCTCCCCTACTAGCCATAGCCCTGTCCCTATCGGCCATAACAACGCCCCCACCAGCCAAGCCCACAACCCCGCCCCTACTAGCCATAATCTTGCTCCTACTAGCCACAACCCCACCCCTATCGGCCACAACCCTGCTCCTACTAGCCATCACCCCTCCCTTACCAGCCAAGCCCACAACACAGCCCCTAGCACTAGCAGCCACAACCCAGCCCCTAGTAGCTATTACCCCTATGCCCCATACGACACAGACACTGCCTCTCTCAGCTCTAGCACCACCCACTCCAGGCTCAGCCCCAGCCCAATTGCTGTTGTGATGGCAGAGAGTGTCCTCCTGGAAGATGACTCCAAAGTGAGTAGAACTGAGTAGTTGAAATTGGGGGGGGGGGGGGGGGGGGGGGGGGGGGGGGGTTATAGATGTTAGACTATATGGAGTACATAAAGGTTAAAGGCACACTTTTCACCCGGAACAAGAACCCTGGACCCGAGTGGAGACGGGTCTCTCAGGTACGCTTCTGAACTATTAGAATTGCTGTGGGTGAATCTTGGGTTTGGCTAAGTGAATTGGATTTACCCATACGTTAGGACTCGTAGGACACAATTGGCTTACTTTCCAATTTCAGCTTTTTAACCCAATCCAAGCCGTCCTCGATATCTTGAGGAAAATATTACCATCTGGGCCATCCACGAGATACACACGATTTGAATAAATATTTTAAAATATTATTGGTACCTTTTTTTTTTCCCCCCGCTTCCGTCACTAGCCTCCACAGGCCTCCCATTGTAAGAAACAGGCTACATGATAATCTGCAATACACGTGCACAGGGTTATTAGTGGTTTTTCAGCTCAAAATGGGACAAAGTACCATGTTTGGGACCTTATAAAACAATCCGTGCTCGTGCTGAGAAAATGAATCCACCGTGAGTTGGTACACAGCCTAGAGCCTACAGATATGTCTCTTCTTCTTTGCTTATGTTGCGCATTTCACTGGCATAGCCTCACGATCCCGCCTAACTGCATGGAATTGGTAAATTTTTGAGGGGCGCTAGCCCCTCCTATGTCCAGCTTTGAGGATGTGTAAACACAAACATTGTCCTAACATACATTGAATGCCATTGAATTGATAATGAAAGGCCAGTTTTGAGTGTTGGTCCCAACACAAACATTACATTCCATTGACAATGAATGGCCAGCTTTGAGTCACAAACATTGTGTGAACACAAACATTGAGGACGAAGGACATAAAAAAGAGTCCACCTCTCAGAAGCATCCCGTTTAAGTGGTGAACACAGCATGTTAGATCAGAAATGGATCCAGTTGAAGCAGTGAAGTGAGAATATTCACTGCATGTGACACCAACCTCGTTATAAAAACGGCTTGTATTGGCTTGCCAACCACCTTGGCAGGTGGGGTTTATTAAAATTGTTTGTACCCTGTGCTGTTGGCTCATTGCCCACATGAGCTCTGCCACACAGCTGCTCTGTTTCAGAAAAAAACTAAAATAACGTAGATGGTGTCAAAAAGAAAAAAACTAAATGTTTTCCTGTAATGGCATGCTCAAAATATAGGGACACGGGGAAAGTGTTTAATGAATGTATGGTTACAGACAAGAAAATGTATTTCTATAACGGTCACATGATGTTACAATGAGATGCACTCAGTGCTGATCTAAAAATCAAATTAATCTGCAAAACATTCTCAGCGGTGGAGAAATTGTGCCTAAAATAATTTAAATTGATGTTAAATGGATGTAAGGGGGGGCAACCACCACCCCATGCCCCTGGTAGTTGCATGCTGTCCTCGTCAGCTCGGTCTCCAGCTGTACCCTCCACCCCCCAGGGCTGACCAGAGCTTCTCCGCACTCTAGGTATAAATAATTTTTTCCTCCCAGTAGAATCACATTTGGGGCACCTGGATATTTTTACTTCAGTTTGAGGTTCATTAAATGTTTGGTTTTCAGGCTTTGTCTTGTCGGTGTGTCAGAGTTTGGAAGCACTCGTTTTCAATAACGCAACGTCTTGTTGCCTTCTGCATGATGTGCAATTTAGAAACGGGTGGTACAGGACCGCTGAGTGATTCCCAACGAGCGTTTCCAAACTCCAATGCTCCATATTATGCTGCTCAATGTTTTGCCAGTCAAATCAAATCAAACTTTATTTATAAAGCACATTTTAAAAAACGACTCATCGATCAAAGTGCTGTACAAGTCAAGGAAAAAACATAATGCAACAGCAATACAATAAAAACAATATATAAAAACAATACATCAGTGTCAAGTGGGTACATGAATATAATAGGCACTAAGGTAAGAGGTGCTAAAATAAAAGGTTTGAGATTAAACTGGGTTGTGATTAAAAGCTAGGTCGAAAAAATGGGTTTTAAGCAGAGACTTAAAAGTCTCAATGTACTGGGCGGATCTGATGTGGAGAGGAAGGCTATTCCAGAACCTAGGGGCAGCCACAGTAAAATCACGGTCAGTGTAGATGAGGTCGGGCGTGTCCCAGTGGAAAAGTGATGCATGTGCATACTCTATACTAGTAATCTCAACACTCATAACTCTGTTCCACTAGAAGACTGCTCCGCCCGCCGGTGCTCCTCTGGCCAACCTTGACGTCGCTGTAGTCCGCCACACTGCACAAAGAGAGGCTCTGCTAGCCCCTCCCCCCATGGTGATGGTGCCCATGATGATGCCAGCCTGGCCCTACAGCACCAACATAAGAACCTTCAACCTGCCTGGTGGCTTGTTCGGTACAAAACACACACACACACACACACACACACACACGCATACATCAAATTACAGTAAGTATGTACATGAGGTTAGACATAAGATGCGTAGTAGGAAGGTCTCATTATTACATCGGATTATTGTCGGTATCAGCCACACTAGTCTAACGCCGTACAATGCGCTAGAGTAGGCCCCTGGGAAATGGTTGGCCGAGGTGGAGTGCCACACCTACAGTACCATCAGCTCCCACTGCACGACTTGCCACACCCTACTGTAGCTTAGAAGAGTTGAGATGAGACGAGGAACCATTTAAATTCAATTTTCAAATGTATCCCTCCCACAAAAGTCCAATCTGTCATAACCCAAGCTTGTTTTTGGCCAAAAAGTATCCAAGATATTTACATTCGAGCATGTAAGCATGAATTACATTCATACAAGCCCTTTAGAAAGCATAAGCGTTTATTTTTCCCATTTCCCGTTTGAACTGTGTTTTTTCATCGAATCGGGAATGTTATGAGGGGAAACTGGACGCAGATAATCACCGTAATCGTTGTGTGATAAGGCGTCATCGGCGCCGAAGTACAGTACATACAAAAATAGGCTTCAAAAGGCGAACTTGGCGACTGGTATGGACTTAAATTCTTCGTCTCAACTCTTCGCAGTGTCCTTGTGTTCCAAAGGCGAGAACTATATCGACAGGGCTACTGTACACTAAGGTGCATAAGGTTAGACATAAGCTACTGTACACTAGGGTGCATAAGGTTAGACATAAGCTACTGGACACTAAGGTGCATAAGGTTAGACATAAACTACTGGACACTAAGGTGCATAAGGTTAGACATAAGCTACTATAAACTGTGGAATGCACTTCCCACTGCAGTCAGAACTGCAGCATCACTCCCAATCTTCCGCCGTAGCCTGAAAACCCACCTTTTCAGACTCCATCATGGCCCATAGCACTTACCCTAACCCCTTAGATAGCATTTCTGTTGGCTTAGATAGCATTTGACACAGACTTATAGCATGTTATGTAGACAGCACTATAATTGTATTGTATATAGTCATAGCACGCCATAGTACATATGTATAGCATAGTAGTGAATATGTATAGTTTATTATGTATACTGTATGTATAGTTTCATCATATAGATATTCCACTGTTACCTTCTTAGCTTACGCATGTTTCATGATAAATGCTTTCATGTGATGTATTCCCATGCTTTTGTTCTTGCTTAAATGTAAGTCGCTTTGGATTAAGAGCGTCTGCTAAATGCCTAAATTGTAAATTGTCTACTGGACACTAAGGTGCATAAGGTTAGACATAAGCTACTGGACACTAAGGTGCATAAGGTTAAACATAAACTACTGGACACTAAGTTGCATATGGTTAGACATAAACTACTGGACACTAAGGTGCATATGGTTAGACATAAACTACTGGACACTAAGGTACATAAGCTACTGGACACTAAGGTACATAAGCTACTGGACACTAAGGTGCATATGGTTAGACATAAACTACTGGACACTAAGGTACATAAGCTACTGGACACTAAGGTGCATAGGGTTAGACATAAACTACTGGACACTAAGGTACATAAGCTACTGGACACTAAGGTGCATTGGTTTAGACATAAACTACTGGACACTAAGGTGCATTGGTTTAGACATAAACTACTGGACACTAAGGTGCATTGGTTTAGACATAAACTACTGGACACTAAGGTGCATTGGTTTAGACATAAACTACTGGACACTAAGGTGCATAGGGTTAGACATAAACTACTGGACACTAAGGTGCATAAGGTTAGACATAAGCTACTGGACACTAAGGTGCATATAGTTGAACATAAAGGTAGGTGCACATAACAGCAGTTCTGTGCATGAGGTTAGACATTGGACATCGAGGTGCTAAAGCACCTCAGTGTTGTTGTTTATTTGGACCCCTTTGGACCCCTTAGCTGAAAGAGGAAACGGGGACCCCCACTTCATATTGAATAACATAATGCAGATTAAACCTTTTCATAGATTTAGTAAATGTATTTATAGTTTTGTTTTCATGTTTATGTGTATTTTCAGACAGTTAAGCACTCAATACTTTTATAGTGCTGCGAGGCGTTGTGTTCTTGTAGATCTGCCTTTTTTGGCTAATGTTCCCACCAGAAAATGATTTATTTTGACCCCGAGGGGTCCCATACCCCGTTGAGGACACCTGTACTAAACAGAACATGACACGCCCGCGCTGTTTGCGCAGTGTGTGTGTATTTTTGTTATAGTTATAGTTTAACACAGATTGAATTAGAGCTGCAGTGTAACAGTTTGTGACCGTTGGTCCCAGTGGGAGGCTTCATTGCATCTTGTATTGATATCGATACAATGCTGCTGAAAGCACCTTTAATCTGACCGCTGATGAGGAGCAGAAACCTTGTATCTCCATATTTCAACTTCTTTCCCCCTCTTCATGAATGTATGCTAGGGCTGCATCATTATAGCCACAATTAAATTACTTTGGTCAATATGTATCACAACTAGAAGACTAGGTCCAATTCCAGACGGGTGCTTTTTTGTGGTTTTGAAGGAGGGTAGGGAATCACACTTTTATGGCTGGTGCCTGGTCGTAGAGCATTCCACATTTTGGTGGCATAATATTGGAATGAATTCATTCCCCGTTTTCTGCCAAATCTGGGGGGAATGTGGACCTCCCTCTGGTGTTGTGCCAGCCCATGGATGTTTCTCACAAGTGGGAAGGCAAAATCGTGATAACAATTAAAATGTGATTAATTGTGCAGCCCTAATTTTTGCCCTACTGTACTTGGTCATATGACTGTCAAGCAAAAATAGGCAATCTACTATTTTCCATTTAACTGTTTTGGACATACAAGGTTTGCGCCAGACAGCATCAGTAAGGACTCTGTGGCCAGTTGGATCTTGCCATAATAACTTGGTGTCACAATATTGTGCTTCATGGACAATAAAAGTCAGCAAGTAACAACATTACAACCAAGAAAGATTTAGGAAGTGCAAAGGAAGCATATAAAACAAATAAAGCTAATAAAACTGAATCGATAAATCACAAGCCAGTCTGAAAGGTATGATTTAACCATAATGAACACTTTAGTCCTTATTCAGGTGCTTATTCAGGTATTTTTGATTAAAATGGCAGATACAAGATGTCAGTCTTCACTTACAAAACTTTTATTGATGCAATGTTTCGCTCACTTCGGACATTCATCACTCACTCTGTTTGTTTTTGTTGCATTCCTAAGCCAATAATTTGACCAAAGAGTCTGCATTGACTCCACCGTCGTCAAATTATTAGATTAGGAATGCGACACGGACTAGAAAATCGAATCAAGTGTACAGAAAATGTTCAAATTACTTTTTTGTGGCCACAACCACCAGTTCATATGTGGCCACAACCACCAGTTCATTAAGTATAACGGGGGAGGGGAGGATTTTAGTGTCACTAAAGTGGTGTATTTTGACTGGGCCTTTTGACTTTCAGGAAGAAACCAAAAGTACCCAGGGAAGACATTTGAACATTATAACCATTCCTAGAGTAACGTTAACTCCATAGACATGTACAAAACTATGGCACTCCATCTTTTATCATTAATACATTATTCTTCACACGTCCTAGACTCTTCAGACTCCATCTTTAAGGTCTTTTCAGATGGGCTGCGACTGACACGCCTAGTAATTAACTTTAAATGAGAAGCGTGCTTTTGTTTTGGACACGCAGAAAAGTTGAGGGTCGACAAAGCAAGCGTATTTACATGGCGCGATCACGTGAAATGGTCGCTTGCTTGTTTCATGCACATGCCGGAAACTGACTAGACCTGGATTGATTGTGTTGAGCTTTTGTTTTATGCTTTTGTCTCGCACCTCGTGAGCAGACCTAGAGCAGACATATCATTGATCCAGGTGACAACATGTGTCACATGCTCCCCGTCTGAAATTACCTTTCTTTATTCCTGTGCCTGCCTGCGTGAGGTTGTATTTCTACTTTTTGTGGGGGTGTGATCAGGAGAAAGGGAATCGGCAGTGTGATTCTGCTGACGGACGGTGTTCCCTGGGTAGTTGCTCCGTGGCTTCCTGGACATGTGGTCTCTGGTCCAGGAGTCTTGATGCCATCCAAACCAGAGCCCCCGGCCGGCCTCTCCTCAGAGACCTGACTGGGCAGAAATTTGACTCTTTTAAGTATAACAGAGCCCTGCTGGTAATTATGTGAATGCAAATGGAGCGTGGCAGCCGCCGCGCTGCGACTCGCCTCGTCCATCATCCCCGTCACTCTCGTCTCATCTACTGGTTTGAGTAAGAACAGCTCAGCAGAATGCAAGAGGCCAAGGGATTCAGTGTCTGAGGCAGGCATTGCAGGGCATGTGATACAGCTGGGCTGAAGTGTACGGTACACTGACTTAAAATGTCCTACAAAAAGCAAACGCATTTGACTTAAAATGTCCTACAAAAAGCAAAAGCATTTAACCTTTGTGTGTGTTTACATTTCTGGTTCTTTCGGACTAAGAAGGGTAACCCAAAATGGTGGTTCTCAAACATTTTCTTGTCAAGGACCCCCGATTTCATATGCATTTGTGTCAGGGACCTCTAGAAGAGAATGATAAATTATTCAACTCTCCAATACTTTAAAGATTCTTTCATATAGCAGATGTACAAGCTCGCAGCATGGCACAAAGTGACGCTGTGAGCTTGTATATCTGGTATTTTGGAATAGCCAACATAAATAGATGTTAAATGGATAAAGTGGTTAAAATGAATATGATGCTCTATTAAGACATTTAGCTGGGGTCCCCAGACCCCGCTTTGAGAACCACTGACCCAGAACCTAACAAATTGAGAGTCTGAGATTTGGTCCAGGTACACATGGTTCCTAGAGGGGCGTTCCAAATGGCCCCTTACGGGTATGTGAGTGTACTGTATGGAACCAAATGGACAGGTTCTTATGGTTATGGGGCTCCTTGAAATTAAGATGTTTGAGAACCACTGTGCTACACTAAATGGAACAGAGCCTTAATTAGTATAAGTGGTAAGACCCAAAGGCCCAATTTCTTTCCAATATAGCTGCTGTGCATATTGGAGCCAGAATAAATATGACTATCGTACTGTAAAATGCTGTTTCTTTCACTGTTGCAACACTCGCAATATAAAATAGGTGTTGAATGAGATGTCCATTTATTATAGCTCTCCCGTAGCACCTAGACTACATTTTTTTTTATTTTTTTTCCTTGCATGAAACTTGCGTAACAAATGTTTTTGTATTGTGCGTCTATAGGCATGCCTGTCTCGGCCTTCCAGGCTCCCATCCTGCCAGGCTTCTTCTTCTTGGGTTCCAGGGACTTTCAACAGACCCCGCCCTTCTACCGCTGACCACGCCCACTTCCTCACCTGGTAAAACCCAAAGCTGTGACATCATCAAATGGGGAAGGATTGAGGACCTCGATTGGAAAACGCGTTTGTTTATTTTCTATCTCCTACTCAAGGTTATTTGATATCCAGGTTTATTGTTGCCGTTCACAGGCAAGCGTTTGTTTAAAATGTATTAATGTTAATAATAATAATCATCATCATAATTGTTAAATAAGACAACACTCATTTTACACAGGTTTGTTTTATTTGTGTTCAGTTTTGTCATTTGAGTATTGATTTTAAAAATGCAGGTGTAAAAAAAAGATGTGTTGCTTTCATTTACTTCTTTTAAGGTTCTTGTTAAGTTAAAAATTCAGAGAAAAGTTTGATAATGCTGATGGACCGCAAAAAAAAGAAGAAAAGGTATCCTGTAATTTTATTCTGAAGAATAAATGTCATACGATACATTAGAAATGACTTGAGCAGTTTGTTATGGGTTAGAGCAGCAACATGGTCTATTTTCTATATTCTATTTTACGAAGGTTTTCCCCACAACACGGATGCTGGGGTTTAAATGGTTAACAACATGGATATTATAAGCAGGGCTGCACACAACTTTTTTTGGTCTAGTACTCAGAGGAGCACCTGGAGGAGTTTCTTGGTGCTCCTAAAATGCGGCGACCCGTCTCGCCGGATGGATAAAAGAGGGATGCATGAATATCTTTTAGCAAAACGATATTTATTGGATAAGTGGGGACTGGGGAGTCAATGGAGAGTATTGCAACTCTAGATTCATCCCATTATTTAAAAAAATCTAGAGTTGCAAATTGCAGCTATAGGTCCATGTGTATTCCAGGCAGCCCTATATGCATATTCTAATACAAACTTCTTAATACTTCCTAAGGATAATATGAGCATCAAAGCAATATTTAGATACTTTTTATTTATTTATTTTTTAAATAGCCGATCTACTAGCTCACAGCGTGTTGCGGACGAGCTTGCAGATCAGCTATTTGTTTAACATACGACACGTCGTACGGCGAAGCATACGTCAGGCTTCCCTTTTGTTTTTAGCCGAGGCGATGTACACAGTCAACACAGAGTCAGACAGTCAGACACGCATGGCTCCTTGGTGCAAAATAAACAGTGTACAGTGTACACTACCCGACTTTACGATAATAAGGGACAGTATGTCGCTGTTGTCATGTTGATAAGGTTCATGTTGTGCAGCAGCAGTGCCAGTCTGCAATGCTTTGCACTCCTCCCACTCCACTATTGTTATGTTAGTTATTAATTGTTTCAACTATGTTGACGTGCTCTTTGCTTTTCTCGTGCTTATCAAAAGCTGGGTGACTGAAATTATTTATCCCTGTATAAAAGGTGCAGTTCTTATCGATGCTCACGGCATAGTTTGCACCACATCTCGCTGCGCTCAGCATTAGTTTAAAGCCAGCCGACATCATCCAACCACTTTTCCGCAAACACGTTTTCTGTGCGGTTCAGGTGGTGGTTCCGTTTGGCGTCTCTTTGGAGGTGGTGGTGCTGGAACACCAAAATAGTTACTTAATGGCGCTTGCTTCTTGGACATTTTGACGAGAGTTGTAGCTGTAATACTGTAAGAATAATGTGTCGGGTAACTTTCTCCGTAGTAAACTCCTGTCCTCCTCCCAGTAGCAAGCAGCATTCATGGATTTGGAATCCTCCCTCGTTTGAGTAAGAACACGCTGTGATTGGCCACAATGGCCAGTGCGCTCTCGCAAGACGTGCTGTGATTGGCCAATAGCCACTTTGAGTGGCAGTCGGTGGGAAATGCTCTCGCCACAGAATGTACTGGCCATAATTATCATTCTGGGCGGCCCCAGCTGTTGGTACGCAGAAGCGCTTCCCGGCGCTTGATTGACAGCGCATTTTGAATTTTGACGACTCATGCGCACTGCTTATGTGCAGCCCTGATTATAAGAGAGGCTACCTGTAGATGGCTCACCCATGCTGCTGACCAATGGAGAGTGACGTCGCTACGTGGCGGCCATCTTACTTAGGTGCAGCATAACATTGTGTCTATGGGGCATGTACTTTTTAATAACCATAATTTGCTCAGTTTTCAACTGATTGTCAAACGGTTTGGTTTGTTATACTGTAAACGTCAGTCATCCGCATAATTGTAGGCTTTTATATGACGTTCATATAAAAAATAACTTAAAGCAGATAAGCATCCTGAATCATAGCCACGTTTAACTATTGTAATAAACAAACCCGTTTGTAAATCTGTCAAGATTTCAGTGAGTTATGCGTATTTCTGTTTGAGCTGCCATAGAACATACTGTACTGTAGCACCTCAGCAAGATGGCCGCCAGGTGATCTACGTCGGAGACTCCACCTTGAGCCATCTAGCCTTTATATATGGTTAACAAGCAAAGAAGAAGAGGCCCTCACCTGGCCGACCCGGAAGTGATACCCTCCATATCTGTAGTCTAGGCTCTGTACCAACGCACTGATGATAAATTTTCTCTGCGTGAGCTAGAATTAATGTTTTAGAAGCTCCCAAACATGGTACTTTTTCCCATTTGAGCAGAAAAAACACTAATCGCGTGCGTGGTTTTGTGCACAGAGCATTTTGATCTAGGCTGTTTCTACCATGAGAGTACAAAAAAATCACACCCATGTGAAGTGAGGGTCACTTATCTTACGACATGATGATGTAAAACAAACAAAGATTGTCGATGGCGTTTTAAAACAAACATTGAACTAAAAACCTGTATATAGGAGGGGCGCCCATATATATACATACACACACCCCAGTAAGACGCCTGAGGGCAAGAAGCGACCTCGCCCTAAAGGGTGAGGTGCACTAGCCATATATGGAGCGTGTCTAGCGTGTCTAGCGTGATCAACATGGAATGTCAGAACAGGTCAGCTCCATATATGGAGATCTAAGGGTGGCAGCGGGGGCAGTGTCTCTAAAAGTACAGGGTTTGATGAGGGACCGGGTAGGGCCGGGCCTTAATTTTCGGGATTGTTGAGAACTCTAGTTTTCGCCGGCTGCCAGTGGTCTGTCCAGCAGACTGGGTCTGCCCAGCAGTCTGCCGTCACCCAGGCGGATGCGTGCACACGCTGATCTGCCCCAGCAGTACGACCTCCACAGTCTCACCGAGGAGACTGGTTGTACTGCTGTTGTATTTTAATACTGTTGTATTTTATTACAGTGTATGGATAAAACTTATCCCCACCGGACATTAGAAATGTATGGCCAGAGAGGGGATATCGAAAGCAGTGACATGAATCCCCCAACCCATACCCCCCAAGCAAATCACATGCTGTGTACGCACGCGCACGCACACACACACTCCAATTTTTGTAATGTAATTACAGATTGACAGTGATGAAGTGTACATGCTCTTGCATGCACACATTACCTTGTTTTTTAACACAATTACATAATCACCGGCATTAGCTGCATACAGTATGCATATACAGTAACGCAGACACAGAAGGGTAATGCTTCATTTAAGGTGAGTGAAGGGGGGGGGAACAGCAGTAACCTCATTACTCACTAACATGGTTTTTGGTCAATTAACCCTAGAAAGCATCTGTGTGCGCTTGTGTTTCTCTGTCTTGTATTTCTTTAGTGTACATGTGTGTGTTTGCTTCTGTTTGTGCTTTTATTTGCTTTTGTGTGTGTGTGTGTGGTTTTTCATGTAGCATATTTGTATAGAGTAATGTTTGTTTGTGTCTATGTACATGCAAACGTGTGTGTGTTGTCTGAAACCCTTGTCTGTCTGCCTCAGACAGCAGAAGGGCATATTTTAAACTCAAAATAGATTCAAGAGATTGTTGTGTAAATACATAATGGTTTATGTCGCTTTCTAAAACGGGATGTCCCAATACTTCATTCTGATTGGCTGGTTACCGTCACGTGACCGGTGTAAATTTCACCGATAACCCACTCCTTCAATCACTTTGTATCAACCTGTCCTGCAGCCTTGTAGCTGAACTGGGGAAGGGGAGCGCTTGATTGCTTTACAAACACATGCCGTGCGGGCGTCTAAGCACCGCCCGGCTCATATGACTGAATGTGTGGCTCCAGGCAGCCCCGTAAAGATAGGCTACTTGCGGAGCAAAACAAGGAAGTGTTGTGGCTCTGGCTCTTGCTCGCTCTGGTGGCACAAAGCGCAGAATACTTTTGTGAATTTAATAGTTTTATTAGGTTAATATTGCTATATGTTTGTAACCGTTTTAGAAAAGCAATAAGCCACTCGAGGCTTACCGGGTATTTTACACTGGCTGGGAGGTAGAAGACCCTCCGCTGCGCGTCGGGTCTGCCTGTAAAATACCCGGTAACCTGAGATCTCTCGTGGCTTATTGCTTAAATAGCATTAATAATAAACAATTACAAAAGAAGAAATATATATTTTTTATCTGTCAGGGGTATAGTAACTGGATGGGAACAGCAAGGTTGTCAGTTCGCACCCGGCCTCCCCCAGAGTTAGTGTCGAAGTGTCCTTGAGCAAGACACTGATCCCCTAATTGCTCCCGATGTGCAGGTTGGTGCCTTCACTGCCTTGCATGGTTTCCTCCGGCATCGGTGTGTGAATGGGTGAATGTAATGCACAATCTCTGTAAAGTGCCTTGGATAAAGGCGCTATATAAATGCACCATTTACCATTTAGTAGGCCCGTTCAAAAAAGCGCTCCCCTTTGCCCAATAGGGGGAAATATTAGTTTTGTGCCCATTTGGCATGACCTGTTTTGTAAATAGTGGACTATGCAAAACAGAGTAATCCAACGTCTGTCGGGTGGAAGCCTCGTCCAAAACATACTCTTCCGGATTCAAATAAAAAAAAGGCAAGCTCAAAACACGTTTGGAGCTCTGTTTTGGTGTCCGTATGGTGTTTCATACTCTGTCACCTGGACCCCTGCCTGTCTGCTGTCCTGTAACCAGCTGGCAGTGGCATTCTCACTATTGTCCAGGGACACAGGCCATGCACACATGATTTATTCTTTATCTTGAACTTGTCTGGCTATTCATTCGTAATGATTTGCACCAGCACAGCTGAACCACAACAGAGAACAAGAGAAGTTAAAATTCCATGTAAGAGTAACAATTTCTCATCTGATCAATTTAAAAAGAATCATAAATATTGCTAATTTCCATTGGACTTGGGACACAGTCTATTACTGAATGCAGGAACTGTCACGGTGTGTCAGGTGAGGACCCAGAAGCAGAACCAAGCAGGCAAACTGATGCAGTCCAATATATTTATTAACATAAACTCACAGTAAAGTTTAGCAGGACAAACACAGTAACAATGATTTATAATCTGACAAGGGAACACTGAACACAGGGAGGTTTATAAAGACTAGACACAGGTGCAACAGAAGAACACTGGGATTGGCTGGGAGACTAACAGGACACAGGTGGAGAAAACTAGTAATCACAGGGAGGTGAGACAAGACAGGCAGAACAGTAACTAGGGAAAACGGGAAACGCTAGGACAAGACTACATAATAAAAGTATACAACAGACTGATAACATGACAGGAACATAACAAAATATGTGTGCTGAATGGGGGAGTGCCTTCCTGGGGGAGCAGGAGTTAATTGTCCCATCATGTTCAATTCCAGGCCTGTCCAAGCAATGTGTCCAAGACTGGTCCAACTGTCCTTGAGCAAGATGCCTAACCCCTTGTGGGCAGCCATCAACGGGGTTAAGCTGAAACCAAATTTCCCTTGTGGGATCGTGTAGTAAGTCAATATTTGTTGCCAAAATGCTCCCTGAGAATCTGCATCCACCCCCTGCAGAATAGATAGGTTCAGTATAATGTGTATGGTAAATGGTGCATTTATATAGCGCCTTTATCCAAGGCGCTTTACAGAGATGCACCGATGGCGGCGGAAACCATGCAAGGCACCAACCAGCACATCAGGAGCAATTAGGGGTTCAGTGTCTTGCTCAGTCAACATTAACTCTGGGGGAGCCCAGGTTCGAGATGACAACCTTGCGGTTACCATCCAGCCACTCTACCCCTGAGCCACCGCCGCCCCCTATGTACACACCACTTTAAATATTGCCCTAGGTGTTTACAATAGTGGTTTCCAAACCTTTTCATGTCAAGGACCCCCACATTGATATACATTTTCTCATGGACCTCCATAGGAAAGGATTTGTGGCAGGGACCTCTAGAAGAGATTTGTTTAAAAAAAATCTTTCAAACACTTTCAAGATTTTTCTAAAATGTTAAAACTATAAAACATGGATAAAGTGTTTAAAATGATATTGTGATGCTGTATTCACATATTTAGCTGGGGACCCCTTCAAGGACCCCTGGTGTTCCCTGGACCAGTGGTTCCCAAACTTCCATGTCAAGGACCCCCAAAATCATACCCATCAGGTCTTTGGGATATATTTTGAAAATATATCCCTCAGTGTTACAGACCCATAAGGGTCCATTTGGTTCCCAACTATCATTTAGCTGGGGACCCTCAAGGACCCCTAGGGGTCCCCGGACCCCACTTTGGGAACCACTGCCCTGCCCTGAACCATTTGTGTTAGTGTGGAGGCTTTGACTCATCGTCACCAACATCACTGGCTCAGTCACGTTCCCATGCTCAGCAGGAGGTCCGCTCAACGCTCTATCTGGTGGCAGCCGGAGGACGCTGTATCTCAAGAGTGTGTGTGTGTGTCATGGAGATCTCTCATTGGATGGATGGGTCACATGATTGATGGACTTGTAGGCAGCGTAATAATGCTGAGTCATGAACCATGCAGTCTCCTCTCCACATCTTTTTCAAGATTTGAACATGGTTGAACTGATTCTGATGGTATATTAACTACATTTTGCTGCATGGGGACCCTGATTTGTCTCTCTGAAAAAGGCCATATTAGTGTCAAAACTTTCTGAATATTATGGCTTGTAGGCAGCGATTGGGTCCGATATTTACTAGGCCTACATGGGGTTCCCATTGGAATGAATGGACTCTCACTTAATTCCGGTCCCCTAAAAGGCAGCCGCCAATGTCACACAGTAAACTGGAGATGGTCTTTATTTTTGTATTGTAGGCTTTCTCTCACCACATATTGTATTCATGTTGAACTTGACCTCTTAATAAATTATACTCCTGCTTGGCCTTTCTGGTGCATCTATGCATGTTACAGCAGGATTTCATGCATTCATAATCATAACAAGTTGTGTCTTCTTCTTGGATACAGTGGTGGCTTTTGAAGGCAACATGTTATCATTATGTCATCCTAATGTTATGTATAATGTTAATGGAGACTACAGACTAGATTACTAGATTTACATTTAAAAATTGTTCTGTTGATAAAAGCCAGTTTGTCAAATAACTAAATATATTGTCTGGTGGGATGGAAACCTTATACGTTCCAAACTGTTACTTTTCAGGATTCAAAAGAAATAGAAGCTCGGCTAGCTTGAAACGCTTGTAGATCTGCTATTTTCTTTGTTGCCTTTGTGACACTGTAGTATGATCATTAATTTATTAATTTATTTAATTTAGTATGGCATTAATTTATGGTAAAACACATGAAGGTAAAATGTGGAGATAGTATGGAGGTTTCTGCCCGACAGTCGATATGTGATGTAGGCCTAAAGCAGGGATGGGCGGCGGCGGCATCATATACTGACTTCAACTTGAAACACTGAATGGTGAATTATATTAAAGGGATTGTACACAAAAACATTCACACAAAAACTCAACTTTTAACATTCAGTAGATTTTCTGTGGTCAGGGTTTTTCTGGCTCAAACAAGTGCTCTGATTTGTACAAATCCCATATTTGACATAACAATTTGCCAGCAGATGTCACTGTTGAGGGATTTTGCTTGTTTTCATTGCAGGTCAAAATAGGCCAGTCAATCTTTAAAAGCTAAAAGGGGGCATGACCCAAAAGAAATTGCAATAGTAATCGTTCAAGATTTGTTATGATCCTTAGGGTCATACAAATAAAAATAAAAATAAATTATTATATAAAGTGTGGATCATGGTAAATTCAGGGGTTGAAAATTGGGTACCATTAACATCCTATATAAGGCAAACATTTCTAATTTTAATATGCTTTGTGATGTGTCAAATTGGGTGTTTTTCGTGCAAAACATGCTTGCAATGGCTTCAGAATCACGAATAACCCCTAGTTTGACACGTCACATGCTACTTAAAGTTAGACATTTTTGCCATAATTATATAGGATGTTAATGGTACCCAACTTTCAACCCCTGAATTCACCATGATCAACAATTTATATAATAGCCTAATCTAAATTTTAAAAAATTGTCACCAGGCTTTCTACCTCGGAGGAAAGCCTGGTCTGTGTTACAAAATTTCCGCGTGAACCAGTCTGGAACGGATGCTATCGCTAAGTCATGTTGTAGTATTGTTTTGTAGTCATCAGGCAGGAAGAATCATCCAGAACTTCCTTTTCCCTCAAACCGGAAGAATAACAATAAAAGCTCCCATATCCTGCGGATTTTATTGAGAAAAATCGGTTTGAGGGGAAAGGAAGTTCCGGATGACTGATGACTACAAATCACTACTACAACATGACGTACAGTGTAGCGATATCATCCCAAAAACCTGCATGAACCCGAAAAGGAATGCTGCCCAGGCTACTCACAAAGACAGAGAGAGACAGAGTGAGAAATACAATACCAGTAATGGGCGGGTCCTGATAAGCATCGACTAAGAGCAACACACAATAAATAACATTAACTCTACACACAGAGACACACACGCATACACTCTGACCTCTTCCTCACCAGTTCCTCACCAGGAAGACACTGGTTGCTATAGAGACCCGCCTGGTCAACTCCCCCCCCCCCCCCCCCCCTCCTTGCTGTGCTGTGAGTGTGTACATACACATGAATATATTTTGTTCTATTAACAAAATATATTGTTCTATTAAAAAAAATCATTCATCAAAAAGATTTATTAATAACCTGTGTGTGTGTGTGTGTGTGTGTGTGTGTGTGTGTGTGTGTGTGTGTGTGTGTGTGTGTGTGTGTGTGTGTGTGTGTGTGTGTGTGTGTGTGTGTGTGTGTGTGTGTGTGTGTGTGTGTGCGTGCGTGCGTGCGTGCGTGCGTGCGTGCGTGCGTGCGTGCGTGCGTGCGTGCATCCCGCGCCGCGTGTGCCTGTGTGTTAGGTGTGGGAAGGTCACAGCCAGCAGATTGACTGAACCAGCAGTTTAATTTGAGGATCTGATGTCACACCTGGTCTGTCCACTGCACCTCCCCCACCCCACCCCACACCCCCAGATCGATAGCGTCTGTCCAAACCAACCTGCTCCTGACTTAATGGAAATGACCTCTGCTCCACTCTGTGTGCACAGCACAGGCCCAGTTTCAGGCAGGTCGAGCTCTATGGGTCCTGATATATGAGAGATAGTTTTATTTGACCTGTTAGTCACTTATGATTGATTGATTGATTGATTGACTACTTAAGGTCAGACATTAAGGCTAAAAGGGTAACACAAAGTCCTGGGGACTTGTTTTCATTGTGGTCCTATGATTCACTGTACAAGGGAGAAAAAGTAAAACATCTGCACATTATTTATTTTTTACCTCACCTTGTGGTCTCCTGACAGATGGTTTTTCAGGCCAGTTTTGAAAGAAAACGGTGATCCACATCTTTGAATGGATGGTGTCAGGGCAATGAGGGCATTCCACATTTTAGTTAAACAAACTAGGCCAATATCCGTTGGGAACTCATGCCCCAGTTATGCAATAGCCTACCTGTTGTATCCTTTTTTACACCTCGTACCTGTTGTCAGACTGTAGGTTTGATGTCAATCGTTCGGATGATTTTGATGATATGCATGGAACACAGACACACACAGAGGTTATGTCAGTGTTTATCAATGTCACTTCAGTTTAACCACTTACACTTTTTAGGCCTACAGTATACAGTAAATAGTAAAACAGACCTACAGTACACAGTACAAATCTCTTCACTAAAAATAGAAGATCTACAAGATCACTATGTCTCGTGAGCTTGTAGATCAGGTATCTTGAATGTTATGCTTGAACGCCTGAGTGGCAAAAAACTACTTCCTGGCCTTGATAACCCCTACTGTACATCCAAACAGAAAAGTCCTATCTGATTGCATTAAACGACATTTAACTCACTTTGCCACTCTATAGGGGTGCCAGGGTTTAAGTGGTTGAACGCCAAGTATAAATGTTAAGTTTGTCCTAGTGTTTGTCCTAGTGGAAACAAAGATTCTCTTCACTGTCTCCAGTTTTCCTCGTGACATACTGTATCTTAGGTGGAAAGGTTTACATATCTATCTAAGTACCATTAATATGGCAAAAGGTGCTATAATCAATTTACAAAGTAATTCAGGTTGCCGTGGATGAAAAGGCTATTTACAGGGGTTCCAATCCACCGCTGTGCATCCGGCTTGGCTGAGTGGCTAAAATTGGCCGTCGTATTTGGGGGAGGGAAAGTGGCAGGTTGGGTGATAGATATATAGCTGCACAGACTCCTACAGACTGGGGCAATGCCTTTGAGCGTGGAACCATGCAGACTCATTTTTAACACAGACACAGTCTGCAAAGTTTGCTTTCCAAACTTATAGACAAGAACTATCCAACAACTCCTGTCTGGATGAACTGTTGCTCTTCAGTCCTCTGTCTAGACTAGACAGGACATGCTGTCATTGCTGTGTCTTCGGTCTGGAAAGCTGCTCCAGATTAAACGGACATCTTGTCTTGAGCTCTAACCCGTCTACATGCATGGTCTTTGTGTGCACGGCACCGGTTGATTCAATATTTAGATATTAATTTGATCAGACATGCCCAGTCCTATACAAGCCCATTACATTTATTAATGTATTTTATTGAGAAAAACACAAACAAAGCAGTAATTGAAAAATGACAGTCGCCTCTAGGACATTATCAGTCAGCAGAAGTAGGACTGTGTGTTTATAATGAGTTCAATGCATTTATAATACAGTGTAGGTTTGCCAAAAGAATTACTCGGACTATGACAAAAATCAGACCTGTCTGAAGTGAGTGATGCAACAGTGCCCCCTGTTGGTACCCTAAACATAGGGACATACAGACATAGGGACATTGCTGTTCCTTGGAGTGGTTGCACTGTTGCACCACTCAAAAACATCTGAAAATCAACACTAGCTAGTTTCATAGTTGGAATATCAAATGAATGTTCTTCTCATGTCCAGTCACTCATCAGACACTGAGAACCATCAAAACCGGACGACTGTCAGACAACTGCCCCCCACCCCCACCCACCCCCGAGCCACGGATATGCATGACTTCTACAACTGGACTGGACTGCACTGTTTTACTGATGTGATCACGTCTTACATCCAATTAGTCAAAGATGTATGTGTTCCATCCCAAGACAGTAATGGTTTATTTATAGTATGGTCATGGTTCAGTAGAGATCCATCCATCTTCAACCGCTTATCCGTAGTCGGGTTGCGGGGGCAACAGCTCCACCAAAGTGTTTCAGACTTCCCTCTCCAGAGCAACATTTGTGACTTCCTCCTGGGGGATTCCGAGACGTTCCAAGGCCAGTGAGTCGATGTATTTCCTCCAACTGCGCCTTGGTCTGCCCCGGGGTCTCCTCCCAGTGGGATGTGCGTTGAGGACCTCCCTATAGGGAGGCGCCCGAGAGGCATCCTATAACCAGATGCCCGAACCACCTCAGCTGACTCCTTTCCAGGCGAAGGAGCAGCGGTTCTACTCCGAGTCTCTCTCATGTGACTGAACTTCTCACCCTATCTCTAAGGGAGATGCCAGCCACCCATCGAAGAAACGGAGAGCTTTGCCTTCTGGCTCAACTCTCTTTTCGTCACAACGGTACAGCGACTGCAATACTGCCTCTGCCGCTCCGATTCTCCGGCTGATCTCCTTCTCCGTCCTCCCCTCACTCGTGAACAAGACCCCGAGATACTTGAACTCCTTCACCTGGGGTAATGGGGTCTACATGTAGACTGGTTCAGTAGAGATATTAAAACTTTATGGTGGAAGAGAAAAGTCTTCTAATTGTATGAATTAGAAAAAACTACAATACCAGCAGCTTAAATCTAAGGACACCATTGCTCCATCCACACCAAACTTAGTCTGTATGACAATAGAATAGCTGATTTTGATTGTCCATAGTAGGCTATACATAATCTTTATTTTCTTCTTCATTTCAGAATATTTTCATTCACATCAGGTTGTAATGATCATTAGACTCCCAAACTCCCTGCCCAGTCTGTCAGAGTTAGGCATTTGAAAAGATCCAACACTGCATGGTGCCAACTGCCATCAGAGTAATCTCCCTGTTACAAAATGTATGTGCTTCGGTGTCAGCCTTGTTCATGTGTGATTTGTTCTGTGTGTCAGATGTGTTTTTGTTTGTCTGCTCGATATTCATTTGATCACATTATGCTGCTGTAACGCCTCCATTTCCCTTCGGGTATTATATCTCATCTCATCCTCTCATCTCACAGTGAGAGGATGCAGGCTGCCTGGTGTTGGAACAGCCCCATGACGCCTCTCCGCTTTCAATAAGGAGGGAGGGCTTGATAGCTCCATCGATATTTGCAGGGAGTTTATTTTGACAGTAAGTAGATTAGAGGTTTCATTGATTGAATGCAGATCAATTGTAATAGCGTAATGCTCTGTCTGCCCTGGGATCGGCTGCTTAATATTAGAGCCACAAACTGCACTGCTTTTTATTCTTATATTGACAAATCTATAGAGTACACGAGCACCTTGTGTTGATTCTATTTATTTTATTTTGCTTTTTGCCCCCATTTCTCTGTTGATTACTACGCCCCACTATAGAGCCTTCATCCTACTCCTCCCGCCCCGAACCTCCCTGCTGACAGTTCCCAGCCCGTGTAGGAAATACGTGCAGTGACTATTATCTAATAATCTTCCCGGCCCGGCTCCCCTTCCTAGATAGACGGCCGACATTACAAAGCCGGATGCACAACGTTGGATTTGAACCCACAACCTCCGCTGTGCCACCTGAGCACCCTCTCCTAGTGTTGTGTGAAACAGGTGAACTGGGCACTACCATAAGTGGGCTTTGGTGAACTGGGTATACCCTGGAGAACTGAAGTTATGGTAAAAATCTAGATATCTGAATATATTTCAACTGTATTTTTTGCTTATGTGTCTTTGATTAGGTAAGAATATAATGTTTTGCTAATGTTCATATAATAGTAGTGTGTATGTACAATAATATGCAATCATGGAGCAACTATACCAAGCTGAGGTGCTATATCCTTTTTTTTTCTTTTTTTACTTTTTTCTTTTTTTTTAAAGGATTCTAAACTGTAGGCCTACAATTTTAAATAAAATGGCCCCAGTTAACTATAGTGCCTATAGGCATCTATATGTAAATAACTTTTTTCTGTATTTGTTTCTGCTGTTTCACTTCCTCTCTCTGTTTTTAAATCTAAAGCAGAAATCTCAACATTAAATAAATTAACATTAAATAAACAATAAATCTCAAAAATTTTCATATCAAGGTCGATTTATTCATTATTTATTAATTTGATTTGAGCCACAAACCACCATTTGATGAGATTAAGCCTCTCAGACCAAAAAACGAACAAATATTGTGTTATTGTTGGATAAGATTTTGTCCACAATTCCATGCTGTATTGTTGTGAACGCAATGAGCACTAACTATGAGACCCTGCAGATCGTGTCTGTCTGTGTGTGTGTCTGTCTGTCCCGCTGTGACACCACCCGCCCGCCACCAGAGGGCGCAGCTGTAGCACACACACACACACACACACACACACACACACACACACACACAGTAGAAAACTTAAAAAAATTACTAACTAAAAGTACGTAATTTATTGTCTCCACCAGGCCGAAGGCATGTGGGGAGAGTATGTTTTGCACTCCGTCCGTCCGTGTGTCCGTCCGTGTGTGTGTGTGTGTGTGTGTCCGTCCGTCCGTCCGTGAGGAGCTAATCTCGGCCACCGTTAACCCGGTCGATGCCAAATTTTGCACACACACTCCCTGGATGCCAACGATGAACCTCTGCCCCAAACTTTCCACAACGGCCTGTTATAGCGCCACCAGGAGGCCGCTTTGTGCTAAACAAGTTTTTGCACAGTACACCTACAGATTTTGTCCAAACATCACGCAAATTGGTACACAGTCTCTCTACAGCCATTCAACCAAACCGGTCTTTCACATTTCTCAGACTCCATCCTGATTGGCTAAGATTGGCTTCCAAAGTTCACAGGAGTGCTCAGTTTCAAACAAAATGCTGCAAATCATGAACACATCGCGGGATTTCCGTGAAATTGTGCACCCACATTCCCACTAGGCCGAGGACGAAATGCCACATGAACAATTTCAACTCAGCCTCAAGGTGGCGCTATAACTGGCCGAAAACTGTTTTTACCTCTAACTGCACGGATCTGTGGATAACTTTGTATGCCAACTCCCTAGAGGCCAAGGAAAAACCTTTGCCTGGAATTTTTCACATCTGCTCTTTATAGCGCCACCAGGAGGCCGACATATGTAAAACACATTTTCTATTATTACTCCTTCAGATTTTATCCAAATTTCACGCAAATCGGTACACATGATCTCCATAGTCATGTGATCAAGACAGGTTTGATTTCTCATATTCCATCCTGATTGGCTAAGATTGGCTTCCAAAGCTCACACGATTCGTCCATTTCGAAAAAAAACCACAAATCACAAACACAGTGTGCAATTTCCATTACATTATACACGCACATTTTCACTAGGCCGAGGACGACATGCCACAATTTATTCCTCAAAATCAGCCTCACGGTGGCGCTATAACAGGCCAATTCCTGTTTTTAGCTATAACTGCATCGATCTGTATACAACTTATGTATGCACACATGGAAAAACATTGTACCTGCATCCCTGTCTTCCTCAACAGCCTGTTATAGCGCCACCATGAGGCCACAACCTGACCTGCCCTGGTGGAGACCTGTGCCGATTGGCACTTTGTCTAGTTCTAATTGTTGTTATTGCAATTTACGAGCTGCGTTCGCTTCCCGCGTTTGCACGTCTTACTTGTGGTATATATAAGATAGATAAAAGGCCAAACGTTGATGATCAAAATAACAATTCTTCTACATAAATTGTGTAGACTTCTTGTAAATGAAGTAAATGAAGTATAGGCCTAATTGTTTAATGTAACCGCTTGAGAACGTAAAATGAAATCAAATAGTTAAAGATAAGGATTTCATGCATGTATTTGGTTACAACTACAACCATCATTTAGCTGCATGGGGACCACCTGGAGGACCAATATAATGATCGCCGGACCACATTGTTGAAATCCATTAGCAGCTGGACTATAACAGGAATGTAACGTTGTGAACTTGTAGAGAGGAACATATTGTGTTCCTTTTTAATCCTCATTTATTTATATTCATGTTGAGGTGTTAAATAAATGTAACATCTTATGATCTATGACTATGACTTGGCAAATTGTATGTGGGTTAGTTTTCAAACATCAGCTGCGTAAAGGTCGTGGCGTTCTTACGCACCAATCTCTCTCTCTCTCTCTCTCTCTCTCTCTCTCTCTCTCTCTCTCTGTCTCTGTGTCTGTGTGCGTCTCGATCTCTCTCGCAGCCTTCTGTGATTTCGCTTCGTCAACCATCGTCAACTTGTTGGATTTGCCTGTGTAGCCTATTTTTTTCACATGTCCTGGTCGATTCTAGACTGCCAGCTCTACTTTGTCTGGAAATCAAATGAACGGAACGTTGCGCGTTACAGTAAGTATAGCGTTTAGTTGTAGCCTAATTGTTTATTTGTTTTTATTCGAGTTGAGGGGGCCGCAGAACAGTGACTGTGCTGCTTTGCTTATAGGTCCGTACCGGACGGACTGTCTGTGCACGTTTCTCTTCAGTCTGTGTGACCTCTAGGCTCTTTCCACTGGGAATGTTTAGCAGTCGTGTTACAGAGAACACAGGCAGACCAATCTGGGTACCCATTGGCACTATACAGACAGACGGACCATCGTTTCCGACGCCGCAACCATATAAAACAGCTTCGCTCCAGACAGTGCTTTCTCCTCTAATATCTCGTCTCCCCTTCATCTTCTCATCTCCTCCTCTCGCTCTCCCGGTCTCTCATCCTCTCCTCCACCTCTCATCTCCTCTCCTCCTCCTCTCCCTCTCCTCCTTTCCTCCACCTCTCATCTCCTCTCATCTTCTCCTCTCCCTCTCAGCTCCTCCACCTCTCATCTCCTCTCATCTTCTCCTCTCCCCTTCCTCTCCTCTCCTCTCCCCCTCCGCTGCTACAGAAGATGCTGTCGCCTTTCTTGGTCAAAGTCCAGTTGGATTATGTTGAGATGAACCAGCGGACGATGTAAGCACAGCAGGTATGGCTACACATTAACTGTACATATACTGTACTGCATTTCACATATAGCTTTATTGAATGATTGACTGAATGAAATTGTTTGTTTCTGGGCTTTGGGTCATCATGTTAAACTCTTTAGCCTGTCTCGACATCGCTGCTAACTGCACTGTAACTCTGATGGAAATTAATGATTTAAAAATCCACATAGTGTAGGCCTTCTGTTACAATATAAAATATGCATTTCTATAAAGCTTTCACCAGTGTGGTGCAGACTCATGCAGAGTGACTGGGTCTGGTTGCTTATAAGTCTGCATGCAGAGAAAATATAGTTGATAGTTTTGGAGTGAAGTAGTGGTGGTTTGGGATGATATGGAGCGTTTTCTCAGTTGACTTGCTGTCGGGGTAAAAACTCAATCAAAACCATGCAATATTTACAAATGAGCTATTTGAAGCTGTTGCTTGTGTACAAGACTGTTTGTGTGTGTGTGTGTGTGTGTGTGTGTGTGTGTGTGTGTGTGTGTGTGTGTGTGTGTGTGTGTGTGTGTGTGTGTGTGTGTGTGTGTGTGTGTGTGTGTGTGTGTGTGCGTGCGCGTGCGCGTGCGTGCGCGTGCGTGTGTGTGTGCGCTGTTCAGCTGTTTCCAAAGCCATCCTAAAATGTTGGTGTCCTCCCAAGTAGGCTACAGTAGCCTAATACAAACGTGTGTGTGAGAGGGGCGGGGGGGGGGGGGGGGGTGGATTTGAATTGTCACCATTCTCTATCTATCCATCTATCTATCTGTGTGTCTATGCATCCCTCTCTCTCCCGTTCCATTTATCATGAAGGAAGGGAGGGAAGGGGAGGGGGGGTGGTCTGGCTGATTTCCCAAGGGGGCAGCCGGCCCACTGTCCACTATGCAGGACACGTACCATTACTGTATGATATAGTACATCGTCTCTGTGGGGTGGACACCTCATATGTCCAAAACGGTGGACACGGTGGGGACACGGTGACACAGTCGTTAGTGCTGATGGAAGGGAAAGGAACTGGTCGGAATAACGTGTTCCTTACACACGCTACGTCCAGCCGGTGAAACTCTCCCCTGTCAGGTGAAAAGGAGCAGCTTGGACTACTCATGCATAGAAGGAAGCATGAGGTCAGTCCGCTGCCCCCCCAGGTTGGCAGAGGAAGTGTAATGCCCAGAATTACATTCGATAATTGACACTAGGTGAAGAAATGGGTTACAAAATCGTGGGATAAAGATTATTAAAAAAACCCCCAAAAAAACAGATACTTTTCACGATTCTAATTCAAAAGTAGCAAAAGTAGCAGATCGACAAGTCGACAAATGTTTAAGAAATAGTGACAATAGGCAGGTTTGTGCCGTGTTGTGAGCTTGTAGAGCTGCTATTGTCACTAGTTTGGGTCCCAAGTCACATTACTTTAGAGGGTGGACTATATGGAATGCAATATGTGGACCTGCAAGGCGCACCGTTGCTCCGATCCGCATCAAACTTTGCTTCAAACTTCTTCTTCATCAGCATAGTCATACCAGGCGCGACATATGGGCCCTCAGCCCATGGGGGCCAATTTAGGCCCTCCTGGCACACCGGCACACCGTTAATCCAATCCACACAAAACTCAGTGGCCGAACATGAGAATAGTCTCACCAGGAGACCCCAGCATCGACAGGCACACATGCTGTTCAGATGTCTGCCATGGAAATAGTCACACACAAAAAACTAAATTGCACACACATAGGGGCACTACGGCAGTGTCTAATGCTTCAAAATGGCAATAACTCAATGACCATTGCTCTGATCAGTGCAATAGAGGGCTGGATTCGAAGGCAGCGTATCGGCCTTCAAATCTATCTTAAATACACAAAGAAATAACTGACATTTAATAATTGTATACTTTCAAAATGTTAGTGGAAATAGTCGATCTGCAAGCTCAGAACCACAAGCATCATTGAGAATGTTATATGTATGTATATGTATGAACATGTTTCAACATGGAAATAACGTAATTGCGATTGTCTGAAACGATGACAATCAGTCTAAACTGTGATAGGCCTGTATAGGAGCAAACAATAACAGGCGGCCCGTGGGCCTAAACTGGTCAGCCAGCTGGTCAGCCAGGCCCGACAAATTATTTAGCAAATAATTTACAATAATCTGAGAGTCCCACATAATAGAGGCTAGTGATTATCAAAGTGTAGGGGGCCTAGAGGGGTTTCCCGTGGGTCGCAGTGGGCCCACCCTCTTGCGTGTCGGGTGGGCCTGTACAGAAATAGTGGCGAGTTGTACTTCAAATTTAATTTGTAATTGTGCTTGAACTGATTCCACTTCAACTGCCTGGGTGTCAGTTGAAGTGGAATGATGACATGGTCACTGTCCATGGTGCTGAAATCTTAGGTTCTGTGTGTGTTCTCTCTGTGTGTGTGTGTGTGTGTGTGTGTGTGTGTGTGTGTGTGTGTGTGTGTGTGTGTGTGTGTGTGTGTGTGTGTGTGTGTGTGTGTGTGTGTGTGTGTGTGTGTGTGTTCTCTCTGTGTGTGTGTGTGTGTGTGTGTGTGTGTGTGTGTGTGTGTGTGTGTGTGTGTGTGTGTGCGCGTGTGCTTTGTTTCCCTGTGTTTGTCTGTTTGAACTAGTCCAGCTACATGAAATAAAACTGGTTTAAAATATTACTGACGGAGACAATAATAATAATGGAGGTGCCTGGCTGGATGCCAATGCAGGGAGGCCAGCATGGGGTTACGCTATGTGTCTCCTGGAGCGTGTCAGTCGCCTGGCAGCAGTATTCTGGAGTAATTGTGAACGCTCCAGGGATGTTTTAGTTTGTAAGGCATGTAAGACCTAGTGGGCATGTGTTTGTTTGTTGTAAAGCAACGTGATGTAATGTCAGGTTACGTCAAGTCATGATCATGCTCTCTGCGAGGAAAACTTCTTAGTGGCTACCAGTAGTTTACTTTCATAAAGCAGAAGGTATTTAATTAATAGCAGGTTCAGTGATATGTCTCTGTGTCAATGGTTTTAGGGTCCATTCTTCTCGTCTAGATTATTGTAACTCCATTTATTCCGGTCTCTGCAAAAAATCTTTATCCCACCTACAATTAGTACAAAACTCAGCTGCCAGACTGTTAACCAACTCCAAAAGACGCGACCACATACATCACCCCCACCCATATTAGCTACTCTCCATTGGTTACCCGTTAGTTTCAGAATTGATTTTAACATTTTACTCATCACTTTTAAAGCCCTGAATGGCCAGGCTCCTAGCTATGTCTCTGACATGTTGAAACCCTACAAGCCTGTGCGCCCACTAAGGTCCTCAAACAAGACCCTCCTGGAGACCCCTATACAGCTCAGCTTGTCACTATAAGGGCCCCCACGCTCTGGAATGCCCTACCTAAGATCAGTATCCACGTTTTAATCTCTCCTGAAAACCCACCTTTATGTTAAAGCCTTTTCTTAATTGTCATTTTTGTATTATTATGTATGTTTTGTGTTTTTATGCCTACTATTGCATGGATTGATCTTTTGTTGTTTTCTCTTGATGTAAAGCACTTTGTGACTTTGTCTAGAAATGTGCTATATAAATAATTTCATTATCATTAGGGCCTGTGTGGAGGTAGGCTACTGCAGTTGGCACAGACAGACAGACAGACAGACAGACAGACAGACAGACAGACAGACGTCTCTGCAGGTCTCTTCATCTTATCTGTGTGTTTCACTCCCTCTGAGCCGAACTGATCTCTCTCTGTCCCGATCCCAACGTCCGCCCTACGGACCCAACTGACTTACAGGCGCGTTTGTGTGAGGTGCATGACAGCTTCTAGGGCTGTATGTCTCGCTGTCGTGTTGTCAAGTGCCAGAGGGTTCAGAGAGAGCTCTCTCTATGACCCCTCTCCTTAAAAATATAATGTTTGAATTAAAGTAAAGAATCACACCCGTGTGAAGTGAGGGGTGCTCTTGTCGTTGTACGAATTTACATCATATTTGGCAGACATTTGACCTAATTTCTCCTTACATTGTCAATGGCAAATATGAGACGTGTAGGGAGACAATTTACGTCATATTTGGCGGACATTTGACCCAATTTCTCCTTTCATTGTCAATGGCAAATTTTGAGACGTGTGGGGACAAAAGCTGTATATAGGAGTGGCTAGCGCCCCTCAAAAACAAAAAAGATCTGCCGCATGAGTTCTCACGAAACTCTGGCCCCATTTAACCTTAAATGGCAGCTGTTTTCACGAGATCACACTACAGTCTGAGAGGCAGAAGGGAGAAGGCTTTACTTAATCTCATAGCAATTGCAGATCTACAAGTCCACATTACGTCACTGATGCAACGCGTTGTGGGCTTGTAGATTGGCTGTGTTTGCCACTTTGTCATACAACAAAGGATAGGCCTACATCATACATCAGCTGCCTCGCTGTGAACACACAGACTTCACCGCAGACACACACACAGTAATTATAACTAGACTCGCTCGTTACTAGAAAGCATACACGTTTAATCATCACACAACATCATCATTTTAATTGATTCAAAATGATAACAGTTCAAGCTGAAACAGGCATTCATGTGGTAGTGATGGCAGACAACAAGACTCTGTGGAAAAAGTGATGTAAAAACTATGTATGGATTATTCCTCACGGTAAAACTCCCCCTTTGTCACATTACTCTTGTTGCGTACCTTAATTTGAGTTAAACAACAACAACAAAAACAGCAGAGTGCTGTCCCATTCCTGTTTACCATTTAGAGTCCTTGCAGCCTCTCCCTCCCAGGCAGGCACTTACTGTACTCATCATACTGTACAGTATATACAGGTAGAGACTGCATTGGATCCCACATCAACATCGGTGCCATGACTTGTCCGTGCAACTTGCCATAACTACTACTGCAAGACATATCCTGAGTTGTGTGCAGTTTGGGGCTGTGTGTGTGTGTTTGTGTTTGTTTGAAAAGCTATTTTTTTTAATTTAACCAAGTACCCTGTATACAACATGTCTGGCAACAAACCAACGGTAGATATTTTGTATAAACCTGCTTCAGATATATCTACATTTAAAAGTATCACAAGTCGCCGAAATGTTCAACTGGTGCAGCTTGGTGCAGCCTGGTGCAGCTTGACTGGAATAATATGGTGGCCGCACTGACACATCGCTCCAATAAACAACAGCAGCAATCCGTTCCTATGTGTATTTGTCTATAGTTCAGGACTTACGGCCTTAGGGTACATTCGTCAGACATTTCCCATGTGGTCTTGCGAGTTGTAGTTAATTTGACTTAAGCCAACCAAGGCACTTCTTTCCTCTTGGTAGAAGCCAACTATAACTGCTTAGTTGCTGTCGATTGGATGTATGATCATGTGTGATGCATTGAGTTCCGTTTCCGCCGGACTTTGGGTGATGTCAGGTGTGTGAGTGGGAGAGGCGGAGTTTCCTCCTTTATGAATGAACTCTACTTCAGGAAGCTCTCAGAGAGGGAGGTGTGCTGCTGCTCTTGTGTGTGCAATGGGAGTTGATTAAAACATTTCAGCAGAAGGAGATCATATCGACATCGGTAATATTGGTTATCGGCCATAACAGCAATAAATTATATTGGATATCGATATCGGCCAAAATGTCTCATCGGCACATCCCTAGTTGTATCATGCCTTACAAAGTGGTACTAATGCAAACATATCGTTAACAAGGTAATTGATTAAGTACTGTGTAACTGATTCGGCCCCTGTCACATGACCGTGGGACTTTCGGATTTGGCCTCTAGCTCTCTCTCTCTCTCTCTCTCTCTCTCTCTCTCTTGTCACCACCACTATATAATCAACCATAAAACATTGATTTAGCATGTGTACTGTGTTGCTGTTAGACTAACAGCCCTGGGTGAGATATACAGAGATATGATATAACTAAGAAAGACACTTTATAACAGACAGGCAGTAGAGTAGAGCTGAGAGTTTAGGATAGACGTAAAAGCGTGTACAAAAGTACAAAAATGCAATACAAATACTTTGCATATAATGCACAATGCTCATACTGTACTGTAGCCTACAAATAATGCACATAGGCTACTGTGCAAATGGGTAATTGGAATGTACATGTCACACAACATCACATCACACAACATATGTGTGCAGTGTTCTAAATAATGTAACTGTAAAAACTGTTGCAGTATTGATGAGTCATATAGTTCGCAAGCAGCTCAGTTCCTGTATGGATCTGGATAGGAGCTGTTCTTCAGTGTTTACATCCTGTATAGGCACGGGCAGACATGGGCATCAAGTGGCCGCAAGTTCCATCCACTCACATTATATATTGGGAAAGACCACACCTGTGCGAAGTGAGGGGCACTCTTATCATCGTACATCATCATTATGTATCTAGTCGATTTGCTCAGACACATATGACGTAAATTCTCCATTCATTGTCAATGGGCATTTAATGTTTGTGTAAGATGAAAATCTAGCTGAATATAGGAAAAAAACTGAAAGAAGGCCCTGGTGCGACAAGTTGACGCAGCTGATGGGAGGACAGATACATCCTGTGTTTACTTCACTCCACCGGGGTTTTCTTTCTCACTTTTATTCAATGATCCAGCACTCCAAATGCAATGCAGACGATGCAGAACAATACATGTAAACATCCTTACATCACTTGTAGCCTAATTATCTCAATACAAACTGACCCTTTTTCTGTCAGCACCAAAGCTCCTTATCAAAAATAGCAGATCTACAAGCTCACAACGCGTCATGCTGCGAGACGTTGTGAGCTTGTAGATCAGCTATTTTTGGATAGCTGTAATAGATTTATTATTTTGTGGAAAGACCTGAGGCGACAAATTCTGTACAGAACTGGCATTTTTATTGGTCAGTTGTAACTGTGAGTTTGTGGCTGACCACCACCATCTGAAATTAAATGAAGATGATAAACGTTAAAATATCATTAAAACAACCATTCATTAATGTGCAATAAGTGTTAAATGGTTTATATTATGCAAGTATTGTAATAATTACTATAAAATCTCCATGTCTCTTCAGCTCTTTTTCGAACTATAATTCACTCAATGTATCCCTAGTCGTGTGGCCCTTAAGCAAGCCCCTCCCCCCCCCCCCCCCATGTCCTCTGGCTCACAGCGCAGGTATTAAGTGCCACAGATATAAATGTATGCTAATGTAATATGGGCAAGGAATTACCACTCCTCCGGATATAGGAGGCTAGAGTTTTTCATTCCCCTTTTATGAGCGTGGCTGCTGCTGTGCTGACCAGCAGAAAGACGCCCATAGTAATTATAAACCCCCTCCTGCTCGCCCACTGCCTTATTGGTTCTGCATTCACGTCTGTGCCAAGTGTGAAAGAGAGAAAAAAAAAGATGCTGGCATTTCCAGATAGCAGGAGAATGCAGGGGGAGGGTTGGGAGAGCATTAAGTTCTTCTTGTTCTTTGGCATGTGCAGCCTTCATCCACTGAGACCTGCAACCGCCCTGGGGATTACTGTATAGCTTCCGTTCTTACGGGAAGACCATTCCATGATACGACCTCTATCACTCCTGGCTTTATTTATTGGAAAATGTTTGAAAAGAATTTCCACATGGACATGGTTATGATGATTATGCAAATAAACTAACTTGTAATTGTGACAGGCCATCCTATACTGTACGTGAAGAATGAATGATGCAACCTTTATCAGACACACAGGAGTGTAATAAGTAATATGAAGCGACCTCAAATCCCCCTATGGGGATTTCACTGCAAATAAAAAAATACATGAACCTGTGTACTGGCGCCCGCTACCGAAAGTGACGTCAGACTTCGGTGTTCTATTGAGGCAAAGTCCAGTCTGTCTTGTCTCACACTGGCAGCCCAAAACCACTGTTGGCCTGTTTGGAATCAGATTAGCAAAAAACATATGGAAAGTGATTTTGTTTTGCTAATCAGATTTGAAGCACATTCGTGCATCTCAGGCTGCAGGACACTCGGACACTGAAAGAAACCTCATTTATACATTGTCGTTCGAAGATGTCGCTTACCAAAATTAGCCGATCTACTGTAGAAACTCTCCTCAGCTTGTGTAGATCAGAAGTATCCTTTTCCCTCTACACCAAATCTCATTGCTGAAATACACTATCAGCTTGTAGATATTTTCACAGAATGTTTGCCTGCATTCAGTGTTTTCGCAGAATGTTTACCTATTGTGGGGGGCACTTAATTCCCTCTCCTCTCCTCTCCTCTCCTCTCCTCTCCTCTCCTCTCCTCTCCTCTCCTCTCCTCTCCTCTCCTCTCCTCTCCTCTCCTCTCCTCTCCTCTCCTCTCCTCTCCTCTCCTCTCCTCTCCTCTCCTCTCCTCTCCTCTCCTCTCCTCTCCTCTCCTCTCCTCTCCTCTCCTCTCTTCTCCTCTCCTCTATCTCTCCATCGGGGGATCAGAGATGGGTGTGTTTTATCGTTTTTATCTATCCCTCTTTTATCAGAGCCAAGAGAAAGGAGTTCACTAAAAAAGTGGCCACTTGATGATGCTTTGTGAGCTGTAATGACAGTTTTAAAGTGATTAAAACCTCCTGAGCCCCAATCCCCCCACCTCATGAACAGCTCTCAGCGGGTAAATGGGGCTGGTCAAGGTCTCAGGTTCCAACTCCAATATTTTAGATTTTCCCTCCCGGACCCCCGTGGCGTTTAAGAGGTGAATGGATGGTTACAGGTAAGGTTGTGTTGTCTTTGAGCAAGGCACTGCACCATGTACTGCCTGTGACTGAAAGTAATCCGGTGTGGTGGCCTGTGTTGTCAGACACACGCACGCACGCACGTACACACGCACACACAAACACACAAATACACATACACAAACACACACACACACACACAGCTGCACAAAGAGAGAGGGCTAGGCAGGTCCATGGAGGCAGCAGATAACAGAATTAGACAAATTACATTTAGTCTGTTACCATGAAGCCCTGCTGGTTATGAACCCTGTTTTCTATCCATCAGCTAGCTGGCTGGCTGTCTGACTGACTGACTGACTGACTGACTGACTGACTGACTGACTGACTGACTGACTGACTGACAAACAGACGATCCTTGTTGACTCTCCACTCTGATATTAAAGTGTCTGATATTACAGTGTCTGATATTACAGTACAATGTCTCTCTCTGTGTATCTTTCTTTAAGAACAAAAAAAAAGAGCCTGGTGGCTCCATTGATTGATTGATTTATTGATTGATTGTTGATTGGTTGATTGAATATTGAATATAATTGAATATTTGATAACAGTATGACTTTTGATTCAGCCTGCAGTCTAGGTTTGGGATAACTACTCAGTGTGTCATGTTGACACTTCTAAAGTGATGAAACTCCAGGAATAGCTTAGTGTTGTGTGTGTGTGTGTGTGTGTGTGTGTGTGTGTGTGTGTGTGTGTGTGTGTGTGTGTGTGTGTGTGTGTGTGTGTGTGTGTGTGTGTGTGTGTGTGTGTGTGTGTGTGTGTGTGTGTGTGTGTGTGTGTGTGCGTGCGTGCGTGCGTGTGTGAGAGAGAGAGAGAGAGAGAGAGTGAGAGAGAGAGAGAGAGAGAGAGAGAGAGAGCATGGAGCACACTCAGCCTGATCGGCCCAATCCTGGAACAGTGAGTGAAGTGAAACCGGAGCGTCAGGACCACTTGTCCCCTGTGTACCCCCCTCCACGCACACCTCTCCCTTTCAGCTCCAGTGACACCAAAATGCAACACAAATATAGCTGAAGTTGACTAACAGTGGGTGATGTTCAGCCCACAGTGCCAGGGTCCAGTCTGTCCACAGTGGGTGCTGTTCAGCCCACAGTGGTAACCTAAGATTTTAACTCTCGTAGATGTATTTCTCTATGAGAGTTTTAGTGCTCTCACCCTTGTGTACACTGCAGAGACATTTCAGGAGTAGCAACATGCAAAATATAAGGCTTACCCTCTTGCACCCAAATGTTAAAGAGGTGGCAGGAGTTCTTGTGCAATGTATTAGTGACTAATACATTGCACATGAACTCCTGCCACCTCATTAGCATTTAACATTCGGCCACTCCAATAAAGAAATGTTTTAGTCCCTAAGTGGCCAAATGCCATTTCCCTCTCCTCGTTTACTTCCTGTTTACGTTGAGCGTGATTCTGGACACGCCTGCTCACTTCCCGACAGAATCGGCCACTTACGAGCCCGGGGGGGGGACTAAACATATGTTTCAATGTTAGAGTGATTGTCTGTCCTGATGAAGGTCGAATAGACCGAAACGTTGAATAAAGAGCAACATTTTTGGCAAGTTTCTGACAGTGTGCGGGACCCTTCTTTGTTTTTCAAAGATAACCTTTTTAAGTATGCTTTATTGCCCTACGCACCTGTCACTAGCCTTCTGAGGTGTGCCTTTTGTTAAAAATATTAGAGTATGTGAAATATCGAGTTTAGTATGTTATGGGTTACGTCATTGACATGCCCTTATACGGAGACCATCTGGAACCAGATTTATTTTTTTAACTGGGTTTTGTAGAGAATGGACAACATTTTACACCTGTGTGAAGTATCACTGTACATTATCATACATCATCTCATTCCGGCCAATCACAATTTGTGCCCTCACCTTCGTCATCAATGTTTGTGTTACGCATTGTTTGTGTTTACGCTATGACGTAAACTTTGACGGAATTTGACTATGGTGTAAAATTTGCACTATGACGTAAAATTCTCCATTCATTGTCAATGGGCCAGATTCAGGAAGCAATTTACGCTCATTTTTAGCGTACAGACATTTACGATCATTTCCACGTTACGTGTGGAATTCACTATTTGAACTTGGCCGTGACTGGTCATATACTGTAGTCCACTCATGTATATGTCAGCTAGGAGGGTGACGTACCAGTGGTCAAGGCATGCGTATTATGTATTTAGAAGAATGCTTATATGTCTTCATGCTGAATCAATTAATAGTCCCCAAACCTCAGAAAAATAGACATGGTGCAAATTGTATTTATTTTATAGGCTTGCATTCAGAGCTGAATTATTAGGTTGCTCAGTGTGTTGACAGACTTTCACATGATGATTTAAATAGACTAATGCCTTATAATGTCGCTGCATGGGCACATATCCGCCTCCATTTGTGTCGTGGTATTAATTTATAATAATGTAGGCTACACTGTATATTGATCACATGAACGCCACACACAGAACCGGACGATTAACCCTCAGTAAATAAAGGCAAAACTCTGGTCCCATGAAATCTGTGTCTATGTCCATATTCCATTTGAGTTCCAAATCCGATGTAGTGGGACAGTGGAGCGTTCCGAGGGAATCAATCACCCCAGTATTCAATAAAGCTCTGAATTACCTCTGCAAAGGTGCAGTGCGCAATTCCTCAGTAGAAAGAGCTTTTATAATAAATATCCTTGCTGAGTTTTAATAGAACCCTAAAGGTCCATCCAGGATATTTCATAAAAACACTGATTAAAGCCTCAATCTGTGATTTCTTCACCTGGCAGTATACAGTATGTAGAAAAACAGGAACAATGTTACTAAATCGTCATCATTTTACACAATGTGTTATTTGTTTATAGGAAACAATGGGGGCTTCTTTCACACTGTTTCACATAATAGGACTACAATTATTTTTCAGTAGTGACATTTTATTTTGCTTTTATCTGTGTGTCATGCTGGCATGTTGTCATATGTGGTCTTGAACTAACTGTTAAAGGTGTCTCTCTGTTTATGTTGTGGCAGGAATACACACATAAATGCATAATGCACTGTCTTGCTGTGTCTCTGCCGCTCTGTTTCTGTGTGTGTGTGTTCGTGCGTGCGTGTGTGCGTGCGTACGTGTGCACTTGTCGTGTGTGGGCACTTGTCGCGCGCGCGCGCCCGTGTGTGTGTGTGTGTGTGTGTGTGTGTGTGTGCGTATGCGTGTGCATGTGCATGTGTGTTTGTGTCTCTAAGGACCTATAACACTGGTGTGGAATTACACACGCTCTGATTGTCTTTCTAGAAGTACATCCTATACTCTAGAAGTACATCCTGCGCTTGATTGGCTAGTTCCACTCCAGCCTCGCCAGAGTCGCCAACACTGTTTATCCCATAGCTTAGAGTGACAGTGGGTCTGACTTTATAAATTAACAAAATTGTATAATAAGATTCTGTTGATGTATTGGAAAAAAGTGGGTGAGTGATGCGATTCTGTCTTCATTGATATATATACAGTGGAGAGATCTGCATAGATAGAGTGACCTCGGTATTGATTTATTGGATATTGGATCCTAGATTAAAAATGTTTTTAAAGAAAATTTTAAGGAAATCTGTACATAAACAGAGCAACCTTTTACCACTTTTGAAAAACAAAAATTGTTTTTTATGTATACCCATGTTTTTTTTTTGCTTATTTGCTAGCGTGATTTTGATTTAGCTTCTCCCAAAGCGGAGCCTTTAACGCCAAGTTTAACTGTAATCCATTTGTTGTAATAGATACTTTGCCGTGAGTGTTTCTGTCTGAATTGTAGAAACACTGTACATACTGTACAACAAAATCAACTGCTATTTGTGCAAAAGCTTACCCCAAGCTAACCTTTCCTATGTGGACATATATGCCAACTATATTTCTTACAGCAAATGCACAATTCTTATGGTTTTGTAGGTTAGGTTTCCCTCAGTTGCAATATAACAGCTCTGTGTAGCTACACATCATTTATATTCCCTTTCAATTGTACATTATTTTGTTTTGATTGTATTGATCCACTTTTGCTTTGGCAATGTTAACGTATGTTTTCTCATGCCAATAAAGCCAATTGAATTGAATTGAATTGAATTGAATTGAATTGAATTGAATTGAATTGAATTGAATTGAATTGAATTGAATTGAATTGAATTGACAGCACACAGGGAGAGAGAAGGGGAGTGACATGCAGTAAATGCACAGCTGTCACATGTGTCACGCGTCACAACCTACAGCAGGTGGTACGCGCCCCCCGTGACGCGTGATTTTTCAATCCATAATTACAAACCAAAGTTGCAGTCTGTTTTCCATGGCTCTCATCTCCATTCTCCGTGCTCTGTGCTCCATGGCGCAGTGGTTCTCAAATGTATTAATATATCAAGGACCAACAAATTGATATGCCGCGGACCCCCATTTGAAAATGTGTTGGACCCCCAGAAGAGAAGAGTTATGTTTTCATTTTTTATATTGTGCGTAGATCTGCTATTTCTGAATAGCCAACATATAAATGGATAAAGTAGATGATTGTGATGCTATATGTTAACTACTTTCGCTAGGGACCCCCTGGGGGTCCCCAGACCCCACTTTGTTAGTTAGCGTTATGGATATGACTCAAAT
>NC_139701.1:25536835-25541835 GCF_964188405.1 Protomyctophum parallelum | reverse complement strand
ATGGTGGTGTTACGGTGAAAGTGGTGACCTGCTGAAATATGTGATCGTGTGTCACATAATGTCATGGTCCGAATGTAAATCGTTGCAGTTTGTTTATTAGCAGAGTTCAACCTAACAGGTTTTTAGGCCACATATTTTAAGACTTAAAATGGAGTTGTCCACAAGATGGTCACATATTTTCGTTAAGTCACCATTTTCACCATAACACCGCCATGCATGCTGGAGTGATCGAGTGTGAGTGAGCAAGATTTGGGGTATTGGAATTTGGCTGACTTCGGTACTCTATTTGGTGTGATGATGATGACGTCACTTCCTGTGTGTCAGAGTTTGATGGAGAGCAGGTCGGATGACAGCTGGAACTGTTGTCATAACGGGAGGAATTCTGGCCACAGTAATTCTACTGTGTATCATCTCTATACTGTGCTACTGTCGCCTTCAGGTTAGTGTGTGTGACACTGTGTGTGTGTGTGTGTGTGTGTGTGTGTGTGTGTGTGTGTGTGTGTGTGTGTGTGTGTGTGTGTGTGTGTGAATGTTATGTTCAGTCTCTCTGTTGTCATACCTCCGTCCTTTGTCTGTCTGTCTGTCTGTCTGTCTGTCTGTCTGTCTGTCTGTCTGTCTGTCTGTCTGTCTGTCTGTCTGTCTGTCTGTCTGTCTGTCTGTCTGTCTGTCTGTCTGTCTGTCTGTCTGTCTGTCTGTCTGTCTGTCTGTCTGTCTGTCTGTCTGTCTGTCTGTGTCTGTCTGGCGTCTCTTTCACTCTTTACCTTATCCATCTCTCTCTCTCTCTCTCTCTCTCTCTCTCTCGCTCTTTCTCTCTCCCCCTCTCAGTACTACTGCTGTAAGAAGAATGGATCGGACTCTGCAGGCTCCGCCTCTCCTCCTCACCTGGCCTGTAACACCTGCAGCGTGCCTGGTCTGGAGGCTCCGCCCCTCTCCCTGTCCCCGCCCCCGTCAGACCCCACCTCCTCCTCGGACCCCTCGGTGTCGGCCGGCGGCGGCGTTCACCGCGGCTACTGCCCCACGTGCTCTCCCAGCGACTCTCCCTTCTACATCCGCTACAGCAGCGACAGTGACCTCTTTGACCCTGCGGTGCGCAACGGCAGTGTGGTGGAGCGCGGCTACGTACCCACAATGCACTATGAAAACCCCGCCCTGGCCCTGCCCCCGCTGCCCGCCTCCACCCTGCTGAGGGAGAAGCGCCCCGGCTCCTCCCACCACCGCAGCCGCCACCGCGAGCAGCAGCCACAACCACACTTCTACGCCAACACCCGAGCCATCAGCACCGACGTGTGACCGCCTGCCCCTTCCCCCTTCTTGTAAAAGAAGGGGGAACCTTTTCATGTCAAAGACCCCCAAATTGATATATATTTGGCCAAGGACCCCCATCTGAAAATATGTTGTTCCAGGGACCCCCAGAAGGAAAGATTTGAGCAAAACACAAATCTCAATTTTCAAAGATTTTAGAAAAATTGCAGATCTACTAGCTCATGAGCTTGTATAGCTGCTATTTTTGAATAGCCAAAGTATAAAAGGTTAAAATGATTGTGATGCTATTTTAACTACTCAGGCTGGGGACCTCCTGGGGGCCTCCCCAAGGACCGGGTAGTGTTAGGGCAGTGGTTGAGAACCACTGCCCTAACACCACCCGCAAATGCTGTACGTACTGTTTCTTTAGCGGTGCTGTAAGTCACGTTTCTGTACAAAAATTATTATAAAAAGAAATTGGCTAAAATGTTAAAGCTCTATATTCTGATAACCATTGCTATCAATAGACTTGTTCAGTAACACAGGGCCTCCTCTCCTATAGACTATAGAATGTTTGTTCAGTAACACAGGGCCTCCTCTCCTATAGACTATAGAATGTTTGTTCAGTAACACAGGGCCTCCTCTCCCAGTGTCTCTAGCTTCTTCGTGTTCCTCGGTGGCTCCAGCCACCTGCATGTCGTCTCTCACTGCATCCATAAACCTCCTCTTTGGCCTTCCTCTTCTCCTCTTACCTGGCATCTTCAGCATCCTTCCCCCAATGCACCCCTCATCCCTCATCTTCACATTGTTAGAAACCATCGCAACCAGCTCGCCTCACTTGCTTTATCCCCAAACCTTGTAACCTGGGCTGATTCTCTATTAAATGCAGTGGTTCTTAAAATGGGTGCCATGAGATACCCCATGACGGGTGTCTCAGAATACTTTTGACAATATTTGGAATTTTTCAGAAATATCACTTACAGCAACTAACAGTAGGACGAGTAGTTTACAGTGTAGTTACATATCCCGGGACCTCAGTCAGAACTCCATCCACCAACCACCACCAACCACCGCCACCACCACCAGTACTGTGACTTCCTTTAGGTGTGTGTCTGAGTGGATTTTATCAGACTAGCACTGACGAAGGCCTGCGCGTCGAAACACGTCTATTTGGACTGCTGCTGCAGATCTTAACCATTATTTAAAAAAAAGACTCATAACACTTCTACAGAGAGTGCCGATTGTACTGTCCTTTATATGGATTTTATCAGCACCATAGGGTTGATTCCCAAACGGACCCATGAACAAACCTGTGGGTTTACTTCCTGGCCTTTAGTGAAGATTTAGTAAATAATGCTACTGTATGTTTTTTCCTGATGGTTTTGTGCGTGTGGTGTGCATGTGGTGTGCGTGTGTGCGCGCGCGCGTGTGTGTGTGTGTGTGTGTGTGTGTGTGTGTGGGTGTGTGTGTGTGTGTGTGTGTGTGTGTGTGTGTGTGTGTGTGTGTGTGTGTGTGTGTGTGTGTGTGTGTGTGTGTGTGTGTGCTTTGTATAAAACCTCCAGCTTCTATAGTTAAAGATTAAAAACCCTGGACTGTTCAGTGGAGGTAGATATTATTATTCACACTGGGTACACTGTCATTTAGAAACAATTAATATTAACAGTATTTATGATGTTTTAATATGTGAATACACCATGAAGCCTGATTTATACTTATATATAATGTATATATGACTGCTTCAGTTCAGGCGATGCGTTGTGAGCTTGTAAATAGGTTCTATGTATACAGCAGCCATATTGGAAAGAAATTGGGCCTCTTCCATACTTCCTTAATTCAGGCTCGGTATAGTATAATATAATATAGTATAATTGGTAAGATCTGTGAATGTAAGGACGTAGACCACTTTCTTTATAATACTACTGTACATATACAACCTAATTAGCCATATTCTGCACCTGACTCCGTTGTACGACACAGTGTGAATTGAGCACATGTCTGTCATTTGACAGACTGTATGGAGACTAATGCTGCGTTCACACTGGCACAGCAGCACAGCATATCTGTCACAGATTGACAGAACATATCGTTCAAGTCAAGCGCACGTCCGACGAGCGAGAAACAATATAAAGTCTGGGCTTAACAGGAACACGGAACTATCTGACGTAATTAATTATTCCCCATTACACGCAGGAAGAGTGGAACTGGTGAAACAGCAGTTGAAGCAACCAACTGGGATTGTTGCTTTGTAGGTTTTGTAGCAAGTGTCGGGCATCGATTTGTATCTTCATGTCACTAGCTTCCATTGAAAATGAATGTCAAAGTCGTACGATTTGTCACACACGTTACCGCAGTGAAATTTGTTCTCTGCATTTGACCCATCTCTGAGCGGTGAGCTGCAGCCGTGCCGCGCTCGGGAATCATTTGATTAGTTGATTTGACCCCCCAATCCAACCCATTGATGCTGAGTGCCAAGCAGGGAGGCCACGACTGGTCCTGAAAGGTAGCCTGTTGCTTTGTATCTTCATGTCGCTGGCTTCCATTGAAAATGAATGGTAGATTGTAGATGCCAGTGTGAACACAGTTTTCTAATCCTTACAGATTGAGGGCTATGTAATGAATGATCTGATTCTACCGAGGCTTCCTTCTATTTCTTATCTTTGACTCTGCCAAAATATAAATATAAGCCTACTGTATATGCACATACATGAGAATGACTTATGAACTGTATTGTACACCGTAGTGAGTTTGTTTTGGAGGACGTTTCATCCTAGAGGGCAGGCAGACTCGGCCACGCCTACACGGAAGGTCCAGGCTGTTGTCGAGTGGCCTCAAGCAACCGGAAACAGTTACAGTCCAGAGTTGTTTTGGGCATTGCCAACTTTTATTGTTGCTTCATTCAGATAATACAGTAAGGTGGCAGCTAGCCCCCCTCACGGCTCTCACTTCCTCCCTGTGTCCTTTTGCCTGGACACCTGAAGCCAACCTCCGCCTTGGATGGCCTCTCAGCAGGACCATTCACCTCTGCACCCATCCTGTGCCCCCCTGATCCCCCAATTCCCTTCGTATAGGAGGTGGATGCCTCTGACACAGGCATTGGGGCATTCTCTCAGTACTTTTTTAAAGCATGTACTTTTGAATACTTATGTATTTTAAAAGCAAGTACTCCCGTACTTTAACTCAAGTCCAAATTTAACTGAGTAACTTTCACTTTGTCCTGTCGTGTTTGAGCCTTTTAACCATGCACATAAAGCCCAGTGTCCCAATTCTGGGGCAAATGTTCAGTGAAAATAGCAGATCTACTGTACAAGCCGTTTGTGAGCTTGTTGATAGGCTATTTTTGGTAAAGATATTTGGTGTAGAGGGAAAAAAGGAGGAGGCTCAGCACAGACGCCAGGGGGACTCCGATAAACGAAGTATATGGGGTTTAAGTGGTTAGAATGCTAATTCCAATGCTGTCTCTCTCTCATAACATTGTGAAGAACTTGAACCATGGGTACAAAGTGATGTATTTACGAAGATGTAGCATTATAGTTTACGTTCTGTTTTCAATGAAACTGTACAGCATTGCTTGTATACAAATTAAATTTTGTGTGAAGCTTTTTCTCTTTGCATTTGTGCACAGGAAGATTGTGAATTCAACGGAAGCACCGAAAGAGATCCAACGGGTGAAGGAAAATTGTGTGATATTTGTCACACAGGGTTAGTTAGCTCCCCCCCCATGCACAGGTTGAAAAGAACCACTGGTTTAAGGTATACAG
>NC_139701.1:25456835-25531835 GCF_964188405.1 Protomyctophum parallelum | reverse complement strand
TTTCGAGCAAAGTTTGAGGACTACCTGCTTGCGACCGGCCTCAGTGAGAAGGCCGAGCCGGTGCAGGCAGCAGCACTCAGGAGGCTGATGGGGAACGACTGCCGCCATGTCTACACACACAACCTGGGACTCACGGTGGACCAGCAGAAAGTTGTCGGTGCTATACTGGAGGCACTGGAGACATACTTCACACCCGCCAGGAACGTGACTTTCGAGAGGTATGTGTTTGGCCAACTTAAACAAGAGGATGTTTTTGTTACCAGGCTGAGGGAAAAGGCTGCCTCTTGTGAATATGGAGCTATTAAGGATGAACTCATAAAGGACAAAGTTCTCGGGATAGCTGACGAGGGTGCAAGACGTCGCTTACTGAGAGAAAAGGACCTTAAATTGGACGATGCCATCAGGATCTGCCGTGCATCCGAGGTCATGGACAGCAAGCTAAAAGCCATGTCACTGAGCAGCTCCGGGCCGGGGGACAGCATTAATGCCACACAAGGACAGCGGTACGAACGGAGGACTGCCAGCAGGCCGTCTGAGCCCACCAACACATCGGCACAGCACCAGAGCATGAGAGGCGCAGGTGACTGCAAGTACTGTGGCTCACGGCACAAACGGGGGCGAGACCTGTGCCCAGCATTTGGCAAATCATGCCGCTCATGTGGCACTGCCAACCATTTTGCGAAGGTATGCATGAAAAGGGGCCAGCAAGCACGCCAGTTGAACACTGTGGATGGCCCATGGCCTGAGGACCGGGAGGGCAGTGACCATGATGAGAGAGATGTGTACGCGGCGGAGAGCGTGGGCGCTGTAAACACGCAAGGGAAAAAGTGGTTTGTCAACCTGCCGCTGCAAAGAGGGGCCCAGAGGTGCCAGCTCGACTCTGGAGCCACTTGCAATGTGATGAGTATCAAGGATAAGATGAGGCTGCATGGCGCCTCGTACGCCTCTTCAGAAGAGTCTCACAAGATTGAAACTCTACAACAGTGAGTGGATGAGCTCGTTGGGTGTGTACAGCACGCAATGCATTATTAGGGGCAAGACACACAGGCTGGACTTTGAGATTGTGCATACCGGCCAGAGGCCCTTACTTTCGGGAGAGACATGTGAGAGACTTGGTCTGATACGTTTCACCATTCCTGAGGAGTTGAACAAGGTGGAGCACTGCAGGAAGGGTGACCTGACCAAGGAGCGTCTTATTAACACCTATCACAACGTGTTCAATAGCCCTGTTGAGTCTCTGCCCGGTGACATTCACTTTGAGCTGGACAGCACTGTGTCCCCGGTGCAGTGTGCTCCTAGGAACGTTCCAGTGGCTCTCAAGGCGGCTGTTAAAGCGCAGCTCGATCGTTATGAGGAGGATGGGCACTTGACCACAGTTACTCAACCCACAGACTGGATCAGCAACCTAGTCATAGTAAAGAAGCCAGACAAATTGAGACTCTGCATCGACCCGAAGCCTCTCAATCGAGCTTTGAGACGGTCCCATTATATTATGCCCACCTTGGATGACGTGCTGTATAAGCTACCGAAGGCGCGTATATTCACCCTGGTGGATGCACGTGATGCGTTTCTGCAGTGCCGCTTGGATGAGGAGAGCAGCCTGATGACGACATTCTGGACACCGTGGGGCAGAAAACGTTGGCTGAAGCTCCCTTTCGGTGTGTCAGTTGCTCCGGAGCTGTACCAAAGGAAGCAACCTGAGGGGCATTGAGCCCATCGCCGATGATATCCTCATAGTTGGCTGTGGGGACACAGAGGATGAGGCAAATGGTAAATGGTAAATGGTGCATTTATATAGCGCCTTTATCCAAGGCGCTTTACAGAGATTGTGCATTACATTCACCCATTCACACACACATTCATACACCGATGGCAGCGGAAACCATGCAAGGCACCAACTAGCACATTGGGAGCAATTAGGGGTTCAGTGTCTTGCTCAAGGACACTTCGACAGTAACTCTGGGGGAGCCCGGGTTCGAACTGGCAACCTTACGGTTACCATCCAGGCACTCTACCCCTGAGCCACCGCCGCCCAATGGCCAATGACGACCATGACACAAACCTTGTCGCTCTGATGGACCGATGCAGAGAAGTGAAGCTGAGGCTGGGCCTGAAAAAGCTGCAGTTTCGAGTGAAGGAGGTCCGCTTCCACGGCCACATACTGTCGGCGGAGGGCCTCAAGGCTGACCCTGACAAGGTCAGAGCGGTTTTGGACATGCCGAATCCTACAGATGCAAAAGCGGTCCAGCGGTGTGTCGGGTTTGTGAATTATCTGTCCAGGTTCATGCCTCGCTTGTCGGAGGTATGTGAACCACTGAGGAGACTGCTGGACAAAGACGTGCCATGGCACTGGCTGCCGAAGCATGACACCGCCATGAAGGAAATCAAGGCACTGGTCACGGCGGTGCCAGTCCTCAGATACTATGACGTCAACAAGCCGGTCACTATTCAGAGTGACTCCAGTCAAGCAGGTCTGGGATGTTGCCTGTTTCAAGAGGGGCAGCCTGTCGCGTTCGCCTCCCGGGCATTGACGCAAATGGAGCAAAACTATGCGCAGATTGAAAAAGAATGCCTGAGCATCGTGTTTGCCTGCCAACGCTTTCACTACTACCTGTATGGGAGGGGCGATGTGACTGCAGAGACCGACCACCGCCCGCTGGTCTCGATCTTCAGTAAGCCTCTCCTCAGTGCGCCAAAGCGCCTTCAGAGCATGCTCCTCACGCTTCAGAACTACTGCCTTGTGGTGGTATACAAGCCGGGCCCTGAGATGTACATCAGTGACACACTCAGCAGGGCCACCACCCCACCACGGAGGACTGACACGCTGTACCAACGCAAAATGGTCTGCAGCATGCAGCAGGAGCAGAGCGACACGGCGACCATTCAGCAGGCGGATTATCTGAACGTCAGCAGCCAACGCCTGGCACAGATTCGTAAACACACGGAGGAGGATGTGTGTCTCCAAACACTCAAGTCAGTCGTGCTGGAGGGATGGCCAGAACACAAGGAGGAGGCCCCTGTGGCCGTCAGGGACTACTGGGGCATTAGGGATGAGATAAGTGCGCAAGACGGCGTGCTCTTCAGGAGCCAGCGTATCATCATCCCCAGGTCTATGCGTCCTGAAATGTTACGACGAATTCACTACAACCATGGCAGGGCCGAGGCATGCTACAGACAGGCCCGCGACACTCTGTACTGGGCAGGAATGCAAGCGGAGGTCAAAGACTTTGTGCAGCAGTGCTCTGTGTGCAATGAATATGCGCACGAGCAGCAGAAAGAGACTATGATGTCACACCCGCTCCCCACACGTCCATGGCAGCTGGTGAGCATGGACTTGTACAGTTATGCAGCACAGCACTTCCTGCTCATCGTCGACCACTATTCTGACTTTTGGGAGTTTGACCTGCTCCCTGACCTGTCTGCGGACACCACCATCCTCCGGTGCAAGGCGCTGTTTGCCCGCTATGGTGTCCCTGACAGGGCCATTTCTGATGGTGGCGGCCAGTTTGCCGGTGGAGAGTTCCGGGCGTTTTCGAGGGAGTGGGGTTTCGAGCATGTCATGTCCTCGCCGAGACACCCGAAGGCCAATGGCAAGGCGGAGTCAGCTGTAAAGATTGTAAAGAGCCTCTGCAGAAAGGCAGACCGTGCCAAGGAGGACCCCTGGAAGGCCATTTTACACTGGAGGAGCACGCCCACGGAGGGTATGAATAGCAGCCCAGCACAGCGGCTTATGTCACGACGACTGAGAACCTTTCTCCCTGTGGCCGACCAGCTACTGACACCTCAGGTCGTCACAGGGATTACTGACAAGCTAAGGGTGAAACATCAAGCAGCGAAGCTGTCATATGACAGATCCGCCAGGGACCTGCCGGAGCTGAACGTTGGCCAGCCTGTGCGGATGAAGCCGCTCCCGGGAGACAGGACGGGCAGATGGAGGAGAGGAGTGTGTCTGCAGCAGCTGGGGCTCCGATCCTATCTGGTCGACGTGGAGGGGACCACATTCCGGCGCAACAGGATCGATCTCCGACCAGCGGAGGGGGTCGCGCTCCAGCCATCAGTTCGTCCGGAAGTGGCCCTGGAGCAGCCTGCGAGCGGGGGATGCACCAGAGAGGTCGTCAGCAGCCCTGCAAAGTCTCCAAAGCCATCAGCCCCGAGGCCGTCACCTTCTTCCCCGCAGACTGGGAACGCACCGTGCGGTGAGTCGCAGGGCCGGGCCTTCTCCCGGAGTGGGAGGCTGATTAGGCCTCCAGATAGACTTGACCTTTAGGTCACGTGAACTGTGACTCTCACACACACACACACACACACACGCACACACACACACACACACACACACACACACACACACACACACACACACACATACACACACGCACACGCACGCACACGCACAGTCAGTCACTCACACAGGGACTGTGTACAGAGGGACATGACAAGAACGCTGTGGAAAAAAATAAAATAAAAATAAAGAAAATAAGTATGTAGAGAAAAGTTATTATTTGTTATTGTGTTGTTATGGTGTTGTTGTGGTGTTATACTGAGATGCAGTATTGTTACTTTACTAAAGGAAGGGAGATGTTACAGGGTGCTCTAGCTAGGCTACGGCCCCACCCTGTGGTTCCCGGATGTTACTACCTCTGTAGCTTTATTACCTCGCTTAGTCACATGAAGCCGTTGTTGACATTGCAATGCTGTTATGTATGCTACCGGCTTTATTATAATAAAAGGCACTGAGCACAGCACATCTCTCCTGGGTATCTGTTATACACATACTTGCAACACCGCCCGCCAACCAGAGGGCGCAGCTGTATCACACACAAAAAACACGCGCACGCACGCAGTAGAAAACGTACAATTTTTTTTTTTTTAAACGAAAACTTAAAAAAAAAAGAAAACTTGTCTCTGTGTGTGTGTAATGTGTATGTCAGACTGCCACAACAGCTGCGTTCGCTTCCCGCGTTCACGTGTCTTACTTGTTATTATTACTATTAAACAAAAAATCTAAAGTAAACTTTTGTTTAAACCAAAAAATATAACTTATGCCCTTCCTTTAAATGTTAAATGAACAAATGTTACAGACATAGTAAATGTTACACTTGTACAAGGTCGCATTTCCAAAAATCGCAAAACGGCGACCCCTGGAGTCACAGCATTCGATAGGTTAGCAATGCTGGTGTTACGCCAACAGGGACTCTGTAGTCCTCTGTACTCTGTAGTCAGTACAGTGAACTGACAGCCAGCACACACATCACACTGTCCACTAAAACAAGTAAGTTGACAGCTGTCTGTTTGTTTATTTCTTTGTTTGGGTTGACGTGTGCATGTCGTCCAAAATAAACGTTGTGTTTTTGTTTGGTGTCCAGACGGAATGTTGTTGCAGCTTCCAAAAAGGAAAAAGAAACCAACAATAATGTCGTAGAAACTGTTTTGGACTTGGGGAGCTTGCTAGCAAGTATAGAGATCCCATCGCCCCGCAGGCTCTGCCGCGCTGTGATTGGTTACATGGTTGCCATGGCTCTCACGTTCATAGAATGTAATATTTGATGTAGAATATATTTGTGTAGGCTCGCTCTGGCTATGTGCAGCCTATGTGCCAATAGTTCTGTGTTCTGTCGACGGGAAATACGATAACAGGGCTCGTATCTTTTTTGTATTTTTTTTAAACTTATTTTAATTATATTTCACTGACTGTTATCATATCATTGGGGGAGAGTTGATCAATATATCGGTAGCGTAAAAAAGGCTTAATAATCACTTTATTAAGTCTCACTGTCTTTTGGTCGGCTGTTTTACAGTTTGCTTTTATAATTATAACGGATAGATGATAGGATGGATCGAGTCGTCCGTCCGTCCAGGCTATGGGTTGTAGAATTTAGCTTTAGCATTAGCCGGGCTAGCATGTAATGTTCTGTTGTGTGTGTGTATATAGGGTGTATTGTGTGTAGTTGTGTTGTGAACGGTGTGACAACAGGCGTGTTGTTGTCAGCTGTGTCGTTTGAAATCACAACAGAAACACACACACACACAGACACACCGTGACGGGGTGGCACGCAGCTAGAGTGGAAAGAAAACACATTACTCCTTCTAAAGTCGAGCTAGCCTGCTAAGCAGCTATTGACCATAGTCTTCGTGTGCGTGTGTGTGCGCGCGTGCGCGCGAGTGAGATCTGTATTGTCTTCTATTTGGACGAGAGTCTGAGAGAGAGAAAATAATTATAATTCAGTTTTTATTTTACATATATTTCTAAATGCAAAAGTACACATTTTTGTCTTGTGTTTTTATTTATCTTTTATATAAACAATGCATAATGCTTGATGCAGAGTTGCAGTGTTATATACAGCTGTTTGTACATTTTCATAGGGCCAACTGTACATACATTGTACATACTTGCCTGGTTTTGCAATGTAATGTAAACATACTACATTATGTTTCCCGTGCCAATAAAGCTCCTCTGAATTCAATGAGAGACAGGCAGTTATAATCTATGTTATTGTTTTCCTGTTTGTGTGAAGTGAAGCTACAGTAAGCTACAAGGACATTTCACTTTCATGCTGCACACTTTAACACAACACATACTTGACTGTAGTCTCAACATAGTAAGTGTGTAAATGTGTAATACTACAGTGATAACCTTTGACTTGATCCTTTGATTCCTTTTGCAATCCCACAGTTACACGTCCTACCCCGCGATTAGAAGTATGTCAATGTATTAGACCAGTGGTTCCAAAATGTTTCTGGTAGAAACCCAAAAAAGATAAATTAGACGTTTTCCCGGGACCCAAACTAGTTAAAATTGCACATCTGCATGCTTGTAGATCGGCTATTTTCACTATTTCTTGTTTTCTAATTCATGGAATATCTTAGATAGTTTCTTTGGTTTCTTCATGAAATTACTGAAGAAATAATTTAATTCATGAAAAAAATGCTTTTTTTAAAAGGTTTTAAAATAATGATACACTAAATGTAGATAACAAAAAAATAAAGGGAGTCTGGGACCCATACAAATGTGACCCACTGTTTGGAAAACATTGTACTACTAGACTATTGCTATTGCATTAACACACTATTGCATTAACACACTGACGATATTTTATTTATTCATTGCGTATTGCAGCTTTAATGTCACCACAACACATACGTATGACATAACATCATGGCACAGCCGCTGCATTACACAGTGTTTAGGCTGTCGTCTTCCTCCTCACGGTTTGTTGATCCATAGCTGCTGCATGCAGCAGCACTGCTGCTGCTGATGACGATGATACGGTGCAGGTATAACCACAGGGACTGAGATGTCCAGTTGTCAACACTCTTGTCGTTTATTCGTTCGTTGTTATTTGGGGGTTTCTCTCAGTTTGAGCACAGCACAGGATTATGAAGCCATCATCAAGTCACTTTTCTCTGTGTCATACCTCACGCATAGACATGACCGCTGCTTTTTATTAAATAAGTACAGTACAGTAGGCCTACAGTACAGTACAGACAGGAAACACATTGTAGAGAGAGAGAGAGAGAGAGAGAGAGAGGAAATTAGCTGGATTTGGACCCACAACATTTAGAATACAGCCTTAAGATAGACATGAAATCCACTAAATGGGAATCAGAAACTGTTAATTATTACCGATTAGGTCCGTCATGCAAAGAATGATCTTCCTGACTACAACAGTAAACAGGAATACACTAAATGGAGACAAAGCAGGCCTGCATGGACATAATGGCATCTTTTAGTTGGTGGTTATTCGCTACAGTCATACAGTCAGACATTTTCAAACACGCAATACTTACTTCCCCATACTAACTATTAGAAGCAGCAGGGTGATATCAAGTGCCGAAGTCCTGACTTCACTCGTTCATACTCTGGGTCGTGGAAGTTATTCTTTATGGAGAATAACATTTGGCCCTGTAAGACCCACCGTTGCAATAATACAACATATTTTAATTAATTAATTAATTAAACCTATTGCTGTTCTTTTTTTCGCCTAAATGTCATCATTGATGTTCATGCCATTGCTCATGATATTTGCATATACCCCCCACATAGGCTGAAATTCACACAAATTAAAAATCTCTGGAACAATTTTTAACCTTTGACCTTTAACCCTGATATGCATAGCTCAGTTGGTAGAGCTCTTGCCTTTGGAGCACAAGGTCATGGGTTCAAATCTGGGTACTGACAACTCGGCCTGTGATTCTTATTTGTGCATATTGTTCTTATTGTGTATTGTCTTCTTTCTTGGTCCCGCCTTATCGCTGCTTGCAGCTATATTTTATTATTATTATTATTTTAATAATTATTATAAATGTGCATATATATATATTTTTTTAACATAATACAAAGTCCTAGTAGTACAAGTAGTAGTAAGGTTGAAATCTCTTTTTTGCAGGTAGAAATGTATAATGGGTCTTGCAGGGATAATTATTGGTCTCATAAGCATTGTGGTCCAAAAATAAACATACTGTCTCAGTGTCTCTGTGATATTGTCAGGGAGGTGGCTCTGTATCGTTAGTCAGTCACTCATATTTGATATAGTCTGTTTCTAGCAACAACAAAAAAAACGAATTCGGCGGCAGTAACATTTGCATTTTCTTGCCGTCAGTTGATTCATCACATCCACATGATTCAAACCACCGGGATCATTTGTTTATTTTTGGAACACATTTCCATGCGATATAAAAAATGTCTATGGGAATTCAGAATGGTGGGAAAAAAACCCAACCCAGGTAGGATGCGTAGATTACGTCAGACTTAAGTGCTCTATAGATTTATCATCTTATTCCTAATTATTATGAGCAGTGGGGGATATCAATACAGCCCCCAGAGAGTGGTTAAGGGGTTAAGTGGGGGATTCAGATTTTATGGGGGCCAGTTTCGAATTGCAGCTGTCCGTAGGTGCCCTTTAAGAGTGATTTTGAAGGAGTCAAGGGATTTGCATGTCTTAATGACTGTTGGTAGGGCGTTCCAGGGGGGGGTGGTGTGGTGTTTGATGTGGTCACTAGAGGAGGCATGTGTCAGTGGAGTGGGATGTTCTGAAGCCGGATTTATTCTTTTTGTGGCTAGATACTTTTCAACCTGTTCATAGACTATTTTTGAGTCGTGCAACCACTTCAAGGAACAGCGATGTCCCTATCTCCCTATAGAGTACCACTGTTGCACCACTCACTTCAGACCGGTCTGATTTTTCCATCACTTTCGAGATGGAGCTAAGAATAGAAATAGGGCAACCTGTCCCTGTTTGATGGAGGTTTATTATGTGGCTGATTATTGGAGCTATAGAGATGGCTCTGAGGAGTCTCTGAGAAATCTGGAGGGAATATTGTCATGGCCAGTGGCCTTGTGGGGTTGACGGGCACTCAGTTTTTTAAGTACCTCCTCAGTTGTTACCATTGCCACCTTAAAATCTTTACAAACACCTAGGTTTTTGTAGAAGGCTTTGATGTGCTCTACACCAAAGCGCCCTGAGTGGGAGGGCAGTTTGTTAACCAGCGTTGTTGCAATGTTTGTAAAGAAGATGTTTAAGTAGTTGGCTACATCAAGCTTGTCAGTCAGTGATGAGGGTGTCTTTCGATAAGCAGATAAGCAGCAGATAAGCAGATTATGACAAGTTACAAATAAATAAATTAGTCAAATACATGCATAAGGAGAAGAGACTGGAGCAGCACGGACATTTAGAGCCCTTTATTAGGTGCTAAAGTATACAAAGACTAACGATTCGACCTTGCAGTCTTCATCAGAGTCATGACTCTGATGAAAATAGCAGATCTACAAGCTCACAATGCATTGCAGTGTGACATGTTGTGAACTTGTAGATCTTCTATTTTCAGCATGCAACCAAGTGTAAAATCACTCATTATGATGCCATCACAGCCCGCCAAAATACATTTCAGATGACTAAAATTTGACTAAAACCTAAAAAAAAGACTATGAAACAAAAAAACTAAACAAAAAAACTAATTTATTGTCAAAATCAACAACACTGACATGAGCCTCATGGGACAGATAGTGTTTGAATCTTATGGGAGTACCAGAGCAGTGGAGGCCAGGCAGGGAAAGTGGACATTCCTCCCAGCTTGCTGCTGAGTGCTGCTGACTGCCCCTGGACTGTCTTTTAAAATAAACCTGCTGTAGCAGCAGTATGCCGCCCTGACCGGCCATGAAACCTTTAGACCAAAAACTAAAGTTCAATGTCTTTAACGTCATTGTGTTGTTTGTTTCACAGGCGGCTAGAGTATCTCCAACAACTGTACTCAATTTGTCTTGTGGAATTAAAAGTAGTCATCCAAACAACTCACTTGAGTAACAGTAAGAAAGTATCCAGTGAAATAAACTAGTGAAGTAGCAGTAGCTTCACGTATCTTCAAGTATCTGGTTTAATATACAGCAACAATCAGTCCAGTACAACACCCATGGATCCGCAGAATAAGTGTTCTGTAATCGTTGATAACAGATCAACGTAAAAAAAGAAAAGAAAAAAAAAGTCAAACATAAAACAATGAAATAAAAAGAATAGTAAAATAATACTCAAACTAAATGTGTAGTGTGGAGCGTGAGAGGACCTAGTAGGAGAACTATGTGGGCCTACTCTTGTAGTGGTTCTCTCACTTCTCAAACTTCTTAATTTAAAAGGACCTACTGTATGGGTGATGGGTCATTTGGTTCCATTTTGTACTGCTTTTGTACACTCTGGGTTACAGAGTACAGACCTGTACATTTGGTAACCTGTCAAGGAACCCTGAGACCCACTGTCCTAGTGTGTCATGCAGGAAGGATGTCATGTGGTGGTTGACTTCATGATGACCTTTGACAGCTCTTGTTTTATTAACCACTTAAGCCCTGTGCATGTCATACTCTATCCCAGTGGTTACCAAACTTTTCAGGTCGAGACCCAAAACGAGAGAATAGACGTTCGTCCAAGACCCAAACTAGTGAAAATCTACATTTTGTGGGCTTGTAGATCTGCTATTTTCACTATACTGCTGAATTATTACCCACAAATGAGTCCTGATGACCCACTGTTTGGGAAACAGTGCTCTATCTAGGATAGAAAGTCTTATTCGATTGCATTAAACAATGTTAACCGATGTTAAACTCACTTTGCCACTCAATTTGCCACTCTTTATGCATGCACATACACTATATTGTTTTCATAGTGGAAAAGTTGATTACTGTAGTTAATTAACTGTCAAAGTAGCAGTGGCTGGTCCATTACTTCAACAATTATTGCACACTTTTGACTACAAATGAATGTGATAAAAAACCTTTTTTTACACTGCCCTCATAGTTCTCTGACAAGGTCTGTAGTGTACTGTGTAATATTACTCTAATATTCTATTTTTGCAAGACAATTTTGTACAACAAAGTATAATACAGGGCTTAAAAGGTTAATCAGACTTATTAGAATTTGAAGAAAGTGGATTTGTTAATATACACTAGTATAAGAAAGAAAAACACAAATCATCTAAAAACTTGCTACATGAGCAAGATTAAGTCTGTTAGATGTTCTAAAGATCTGTTTTGATATTTCTGGTTAATTTGTAGTTTCAGCTGAAAGAAGACCCAAATGGTAGTATCTTTGAAGTAGTTTTGAATTTATTTCATAATTTGACGAATAGTAGTTTTATAAGGATTTGTACTTGTAACAGAGCATTTCCCACATAGTGTGTTTGTTACTAGTTCTACTTGAGTAAAGTATTGATGTACTTCTTCCACCACTGTGTGAGACCATCAGACCCGTTATTTACCGTCGTCTTTTACCGGGGCAGTTCCTCCATACTGTGTGAAATCAGTGCCAGTACAGAAGACTGGCTATACTGGTATGAAAGAAAAACACAACCTCTTGTCGGGAATATTCTGGGTTTTACCCAGACGCCAACGGTAAAACATTAACAACATCTCTATTCAAACAGCGACTCCCTTTTTAAGATCCACTCTGTTCCATTCCATTTGTGTCCCAGGGCCAGGGGGATACATTCTCATCCCAAAATGACCAAATACTATACTTCATAAAGGCAATATGTACATCATGACTATGATTTACTGCTGCTGTACTGACACCATCACTTACATTTCGTTGCTGTGACTGTCGGGCAATGTTTTGTGTAATGTTTTTCCTAAATATTTAATGCCTTATTACTTACTGTGTCAGACAACAGTATCTGCTGTTTTTGAAAAGTTTGAATCTTGAAAAGTAACAGTCCTGGACATATGCGTTTTCCACCCGACAGAGACAACACGTTTGATATACTGTCTCTCACCTACAAGAGACTGTGATTCTGTTCTATAACTTCTATTTGATACTATTTATATCTGCTGCACATGTTTCTCTCACAAGATGCATAATTAATTATTCTATTTTAACCATATTTGACACTGTCTTGTTACAGTATGTGACTTTGTTTCTTTCGTGATCATTTGCTCCTACTGTACACTATTTCCCCTAAAATGCAAAAAAATAAAAATAGGCCGCCCACTATTTTTCTTTTCCCTTGATAATGTTTTTATTGTGATTTTCTTTTTCTTCAAATGGATATAAAAAAAAACATTTAGCCAATAATCATAATAATGTATGGCCAAAAATGTCCAGGCATTTAATAATTTTATACAAAAAAATCTACATGCCTATTGTGAGCTTAAAGATCAGCTGTTTTCACAATTTTTTCAACAGATAAATTCATATACAGAATTATGAACAGTGGACACAAATATGACAATAATGCAAAAATGATTCTGATTATCTCAAATAATAGTGGTCAAGTGATTATGTAATAACTGACATGCACATAACCTTGTGTGTCATTGCTCTCTCTCTTATCTGTGTTGCCATGTACGCTTATTATAAGCGACTTTGGGCTTGTTTTTCTGTATAATTGCTTTGTGGGGCTTGTTTCTGAAGTGTAGTTGCTTATTAGGCTTGCTTCCTATCTGCTTCTTTCTGCTCCTTCCAACATTTCTGAAACATCTTGAAAGTGCTCGAAAAAGTTTGATAACTGATTTACTGTATTGTTGAATTGGCCTCAGGCCTCATTTTTCTGGGGACCCCCTGTATGGGTGAGGGTGATCATGTGGCCCATATAGTTACACTTCTTTTGGGCTTGTTTTCGTAGAGCTGGCTGCTTGTTTCTCTTGCTAAACGCTGCTTGTCACTGGGTCCAGTTGGCAGATGTGTGTGGTTTGATGTTGTACTGTACGTGTTGCACAAGCTTCCTCCTGCTGACTGCATGTTTTATCAGACTGTAGCAAAGCTCAACTATTTTATAACAGTCGAGTCCCCCTCGAACTGGCTGCTTCTCTATACAACAACAATAATAATATTATTAATATTAATAATAAATAAAAAAGATAATACATTTGATTTGTAACACCTCACATTTTCACAAATCTCAAAGTGCTACAGGGTTTAAGGTAGGTGCCACCACACAATACTCCTCTCAATACTCCTCTCAATACTCCTCTCCTCTCCTCTCCTCTCCTCTCCTCTCCTCTCCTCTCCTCTCCTCTCCTCTCCTCTCCTCTCCTCTCCTCTCCTCTCGGTTGGCATTACTGTAAGCCTGATATGTTTGTTGTTAGTAAAGCAGGAGAGCTAGTTGGACTTGATGTAGGCCAGTCACAAGAGCCGGCCTGTGGCTGGACACACGCACACACGCACGCACGTCGGAGATTGTGGCACAGATATGTTGGCTGCAGTTAGTGTGTTTTCTAAGATTTGGTAGCAGAGTCTTTGTTTGATTTGAGTTCCCAAAAAAGCCATTTGGGTAATTTATTTGAAACGTTTTATTATGATTTATTACCTCCCCAGTGTCCTCTCGAGGCTAGGGATGGAATATTAACCCCAGATATAGCCAAACCTCTAACTGACTTAATCTTGCTTAAGTAGTTTAATCAAGTAATTCAAAAGCAGTAAAAAAATAAAGTGAATATATTTTTGATAATGTAAATCTACAAAATTGAATAGTCAGATTAATCCCTGTATTATTTCATTGTACAAGATAAAATCTACAATCTACCTGTACATACAAGGTCACAATATGGGAAGGACTAGGAGTTTGACGTTAGGGTAGACATTTTTAGATTAGATAATAGGGCTTCGAGTCCGTGTTAGTTGCGCATGTGTGTGTGTGTGTGTGTGTGTGTGTGTGTGTGTGTGTGTGTACACACACTGTACAGATTGGAACACAGCTGTGCTCGGGCCTGGTGGTTAACAATAATGACTGCTTAGTGGTTCCCAAACTTTTTAGCTCGAGACCCAAAAGAGAAATTTCCCCCGGACCTAGTGAAAATAGCAGATCTACAAGATGTACTTGTAGATCTGTTTTTACTTCTTAAACTTATTTTATTGTTTTCAATTTATTTATGGACATTACTTGATTTATTTTACAATATATGAATAAGATGCTTTTGAAAATGTTGGAATTATATTTAACTGGTGAAATGTTTTTTGAAATAATACAGGTACATATTCTTTTTTAATGTAGGAAACAAAGGAAAATCAAGGAGATATTTATGCCTCCCAAGCCTATATGGCAATTAAATAACACATTATTATGTTGGTTATTGTTAACACTCTGTTGAATGGCACACAATAGCCAGCTCTAGGTCCCTGGTTCTCAACCTTTTAAGGCTGTGGCTCCCAAAAATAATCAATCACCCTGATAAGCACTTGAAATGTAGGAGTTGAGGCCTTACATTTACTGTAGTTTGACTCGGTTCCATAAATATTGTGGAAATAGCAGCTCACATCGAGGTGTTGTGAGCTTGTAGATTGGCTATTTTCAAACTTGCCCCTTTCTTATATTATTTGACAATTTGGCCAATGTTTGACCAGTTTTTATAGTATAGTTTGTTGATTACTTTTGAGGCAGTAATGTTATTCTTTCTTTTAAAAGTCATTAAATTGTCACTTCGCTGTCATCTGGGAAGCCCCCCTAAACCCATGTGGGGACCCCCTGAGGTATCTTTTGGGTTGAATTAAAGTTAAAAGAATCTCGACAGAGACAGGACACTCCCAGACAGACAAACATGACACACCCAGGTTAAGCCACACTGGCTCAGACTGGTTTCTCCGGAGTCCAGGCCTGCCAGGCAGACCAGTTTCATCAGTGTTTCATAGCTCTGCCAACATAGCCTAGCCTCGCCAACCCCCTCAGACACGTCCCTTCCTATATAAACCCATTGTAAGTTCAAACTCCACCATTTGTCGTCGTCAGAAATAATATGTGTGTGACATTGTGTGTGTAGAGTCTGTGTGAGACTCCATGACATTTGACACATGACCACACCACAGCGCTACTGGACTCCTCCTGCTCAATGCATTTCATAATTGAATACATGTGATGAGTCACATGATGGTGCAATTCTGGTTTTACTGAGACACCATGTTCTGTGTAACACCATGTTCTGTTGGCTACTGGTTTTACTGGGACACCATGCTCTGTGTAACATCATGTTCTGTCTGTGTGGCTACTGGTTTTACTTGAACACCATGTTCTGTGTAACACCATGTTCTGTCTGTGTGGCTACTGGTTTTACTGGGACACCATGCTCTGTGTAACACCATGTTCTGTCTGTACTTGGCTTGCACTGGTTTTACTAGTGGGACCATATTGGGTATACCATGTTGTGTGTGTGTGTGTGTGTGTGTGTGTGTGTGTGTGTGTGTGTTACAAAGCCATTAATGATTCATCAGTTTGTCATCCTCCTCCTGGTGACTTTAATAGAAGCAATTCCAAGACATACAGAGAGTCATTGAAATTCAATTAACACACTCTTGGCATTCTTGGCTGCTGATTGCATTATGTGCATTATATGCTATAAAAGTAGCACACAGCTGTGTGTGTGTGCGCGTGCGTGAGCGCGCGTGTGTCTTTGATGTAAACTGGATTTATTCACATACTTGAACTAATTGATTATGCTTTAACTCGAAATGTGTTATTTTGAGTGCAGGAATTAGTGCTGAATGAAAATGACAGGAAGTTGGTAGTAGCCTAGTAGTATGCGTGTAACCATTATAAGTGGCATGCTGTTTCAAATCACAGCCTAGCTCCTTGTGTCATTAAATAGTTTGTGGGTTTGGACTGGGAATGGACTTGACTGCTAGGTGATGTAATCACATCAACACCTTGAAGGTTGTGTGTAAATGAAATGAGTGAGTGCTTGAATATGTGTCTTCACCACAGGCATTGTCTCTCTGTCTGTCTTTCACCAATCTGGTAACCCAATCGGTAAAAAAAGAGCGAATAATAATAATAATAATAATTATTATTATTATAATGTTAGTATTTTATGATGAACAATTACGTATAAGATAGGTTGAAAATTGGTGAAGTGGTCCTTTAATATTTTTTATATTTCTTTGATTTTTTTTTTTTTCATAACAGAGTCAATGGGATCCTGACGGTGCTTAAACCTTGCCCAAATACCGTATGTCATACTGTACTAATGTCCCAGATTACTGATCATGAGTGATGTAACAGGGCTGGTCCCTGCCGCCCACATGAATAAATGTAAGAGTTTTATACTTATTTAAAAACTAACAAAGAGGCCTGGGCCGTGGCTCAGCGGTCCAGGCACCCTGGCTGGTAGCCCAGTCTGGTAGTGTGCCACGGGTTCGACTCCAGATCCCGACGGCCTTTATACTGCGTGACACCCCTGTTATGTTTCTGTGCACAAGCACAGCTTTTACTTCCATAGAGTAATCATACCACCAATACTATACCTAACCTTTTTGCCGAAAATAGCCGATCTGCAAGCTCACAATGTGAGGTAGGGATGCTAGTGTTTGAGCGGTTAATACACAAATATTAAAATGTATCTTGCCTATCTATATCCTATAAACCCCCCCTCCCCTCCCTCCCCCTGTAGAAGACCCCTGGTTTGAAATAACACACATGTTACTTTGTGTTTGTCTGTGTAGGAGAGCAGGGGTAGCAGCAAGAAGAGGACCCCCCCTCCCCCCCCCCCACACCTGTGACAGGAGAGAAGGTGAGAAGCGGCTGGGGTGTTAATTTAATTAACACTTAATTAAGTGTTAATTTCGTCAACTACCTTCATTGACGAAAACTTAATATCTATATATGAATTAAGATATGATGACTAAAACTAAGACTAATCAACCGAAGCTTTGACAATGCAAAAATATTTGGTCATCTTGTGATAAATTCTATGGTATCGATTCGGAATGGCATAGACTTGCATATTCGTCATATTTAAGGCAGCATCGGCAGCCGATGCCGATAGTGGTAACAAGTAACAACTCCCATTCAGGCTGGTCTTATCTCATCTTGTAGCGGTGGAGAGGTCTCTCTGGCTCAACGTGGGGTGAGGTCCAGGCTTCCCAGCCATGGACGACAACTCTTCCCTGGGCAAAGTCAGCATTTCCACCCTGGAGGACAACCGTTCTCTGGGTAAAGTGAGCGTTTCCACGGAGTCTGTGGCCACCGTCACCAGTGAGGAGTTTGTTCTGGTGCAGACCGGAGGAGGATCGCCCCACGGCTCTGAGGGCAAGCCAAGGCTGAAGGTCAGACACATGTGAAACCTCCTCCTGCTCTGACATAGCTTGGTTGTTTTGGATAACCACGTAAAGGAGTAGTTCAGCCCCAAAATGAAAAAGATAAATCAATTACACACCCCATGAAGCCTTGAATTCATGGAGATTGTTTGTTTTTTGTCCCCTTCCTAAGTTATAATAGGATGATTTGATGTTACCACTGGCACTGAGTGACACGAAATTGCTTGCTCTGGGTGGGATCTCCGTCGGTCCTTTGCTCTACATATAATGTGTCTTGAGACAACTTGTTGTGACACTTTAACTAGAAAAAGTGCCCCTCAGGGCTACAGTCCTCCACCAGTTTGTGATAGATAGTGTATACTGGTTTGCCTGATGTATGGATAAAACAGGCAGATTTGATTATAAATGTTTCTTCCTTGGCCTCTAGGGAGTGCACCCTTTGGCCTCCCTTTGGTTGTCTTCGTGTCCTCAACATTTGGCAGAAGGAGAAGAAAAATACTGACAAATACAATAAGGGACCAAAGTCCCGGCCTTTGGGCTTGTCCCCTTAAAACGAGCCTCATTTGAGTCTCCTACCGGAGAGACTGCCGGTCATCGAATTATTGGCAACAAAAAAAAATCATTGCTAAAGTGGAACAAAGCTATCAAAACAATGCGATTACAATTAAATGTTAATGAACAAATGTGTAATCAGAGCTCTCTCTCTCTCTCTCTCTCTCTCTCTCTGTCTCTCTCTCAGATGTCAGTGAACGGCAGCGAGCAGCTCCAGAAGGCCATGGAGGAGGTGTTAGACGACGACGACGAGCAGGAGGAGAAGAGCAGCGTGGAGAAGATGGAGAAGACAGAGAGACAGATGGACAGACAGCCAGAGACACAAACAGAGAGACAGACGGACAGACGGCCAGAGATACAGACAGAGAAACAGTCGGAAAGACAGGGGGACACGGAGGTCCCCAAAGAGCACAGACCCCAGGCAGTAATCTTGGACAACGTTGGTCCTATACCAGGTACCTTGTTCTGCATTTCAAACATTCCAGATTAAAATACTTTTTGGTCCTATACCAGGTACCTTGTTCTGCATTTCAAACATTCCAGATTAAAATACTTTTTAGCAGTCACGTACTCATACATACAAGGCTCAGCTAGGAGCAGTGTTGATTTCATCGACTAAACCTATGACAAAAACATGTTTTTTTGACCACCTTTTTTCAATGACGTAAATGTAATAAAAACAAAACAAAAACTAGGCTATGATGACAAAAACTAAGACATTCACAATAAACAAATAAAAACTAGACTAAAATGTTAGGGAGGGACTAGTGGAGAGTACATCCAGTAGAACTAGAAGACAAATCATTTTATGTTTGGTTGTGCTCGGATGTCGCAATCTGAAAATAGCAGATCTACAAACTCACAACGCATCGACATGCTGTGAGCGCTGGCTAGGAGGAGAAAGAGGTGCACTACCAGCTATAGTACGTGCACTACCACCATCCTCTCCAGACTGGTGACATGGTGCTCTGCTCTGGTTAAACACAACCATAATGACTGCTTAGACTAGTTCCTTACTAATCGTTTTGAGTTTGAGTTTTCTTTTCCCTCTCGAACAGTACAGCGTCTCTGTATCAGTTTAATTGAAAGAGGAAAGACATCTTGGGTATTTCTACATTTCTATGCTGGTATATGGTCATTCCTGATGCCTCTCAAGCCTATCATATGGCTGTTATAATTAATAACACATTATTCTTTTGGTTAATTCTCCTCTTTTGAATGGCACAACCACAACCCCCCCCCCCCCCCCCCCCCCACACACACACACCCCCACCTCCAGTCAAATAGTGACGGGTATCTTTTTTTTGGTCCTTTATGTCCTTCCTGTGTCTGTCTTCAACTTCCTCTTCCTCTACCGTCCTGTCTAAATAAAAACATCTTTAATGTAGGGCAAGTTATATTTTTTTGTTAAAATAAAAATGTTTCTGTTGAAAGCATAAAGCACTATATTTCTGATAATTGCTGTAGCAATAGCAGTCTCCCCGTCTCTTCAGCTCTTTAATAAACAGTCATTTAAAGGTTTTATGACATTCATTTTCATTTATTTTTCTTTTTTCTTTTAGGTTTTATGACCTCAATTACACCCAAAAAACCTGAACTTTGAACATTCAGTGGATTTTCTGGGGTCTGAAGTTTTCTTTGGAGTTTTTTGGGCCTTTTGAGCTACAATGAAAACAGGCAACACAGTGAAACAGTGACATCTGCTGGCAAATCCCATTGACATATATGGGATTTGCAGTAAGTGATGTCACTTACTGCCGGCAAATCAGACTACCTGTTTGAGCCAGAAAACCCCAGATCACAGAAAATCTACTGAATGTTAAAAGTTCATGTTTTTTGGGTGAAATTGAGATTAGAAAACCCAAAAAAAACCAAGAACAATTCCAAAACCTTTTGTTTTATGTCACAATCCCTTTAATAATACATTTTCAGGTGGATTGCAACATTTCGTACAAACAAGGGAGAGTACCCATTTATCAGCTTCAAGTTCATAGTTCCAGTTCCATTCTTGTCTGCTCATTTCTCATTTCTTTGTGTGTCATCACTTCCAGTTTAATCTGTATCCTGATTCCTGACTGAGCTCTATATCCTGATTGATTTAAATTGTTATCCCGACTTGTTTAATAAAGAGCTGGAGAGACATGGAGACACTTATTTTAATCAAAGTAAACCACTTACCCTCACTTTGAACACAATTATAAACCTCGCTCAAAGGTAACGGATGCTTTATTTTGGTGGCAGTGATAAGTGTATTGTAGAGAGAGTATATTGGTGGAGAGGAGTTTATGATGTCGTTTATAGCCCCTCTCATTGTTCTGCTTCCTGTTTGCGTGTTTAAGGAGACACTTCCTTCCTCTGTCCCTCTCACTCATTCGCTATGTGTAGGTTCTATGCCTAACAGCCATATTGGAACGATATTGGGCCTCTTCTTTTACATCCTTCACAGGTCTTACCGATTATACCAAACAAAGCTCTGTTCCATTTTTGTGTAGAACAGTAGTGGTTCTCAAACATTTTACTTTCAAGGACCCCTATAACTCTGAGAGTGTACAAATGTACACTCAGTTACACATCTGTAGTGTTTCCAGTTAGCCAACATGCACAATATCAGCACACTGACTCTGTTTGACCAGAATATGGAACAGCCTTCATTAGTAAGATTCTTTACAATATGGCTGCATATAGCCTGTGTGTATGTTGTGACAGAGCGTTGTGCATCGACCTAAGAAGTGCAAATTCAGCTTCACTTGTTTTGTTTTTTGAGTGGTGCAACCACTCCTATAGACAGCTATGTGTGTCCCTGGGTCTGTACCCATGGGTCTCTGGGTCTGTCCGAGCACGGAAATAGCGTTTGTTCACCACCAAGTGTCAATCTTGCACAGCCCTAACACACACACACACACACACACACACACACACACACACACACACACACACACACACACACACACACACACACACACACACACACACACACACACACACACACACACACACACACACACACTCTTCCTCTTCCATTTGTCTCTCTCATTCTCTGTTGTTCTTACATGTCCTATGAGTGTTTCTCTCATTCTCTTTGTCAGTCATCATGTCTCTGTCTGTCTGTCTGTCTGTCTCTCTCTCTGTCTCTCTCTCTCTCTCTCTCTCTCTGGTCAATGTTTGATGTCGTAGATGTGATCTTCTATTTATAGAGGCACTGTAAATAGAACACTCGGTATTGTCTGTGTTATAACTGTGACGTGTCATTTACATAAACGTGCACACAGTGGACGCACGCCACGTGCACCTATAGTAGTCACATACTGTTTTCTGTACTTATCTGTGTATACAACCCAGCATTTTTGAGTCGTGTGATCAGATAAACCCTGTGTGTGTGTGTGTGTGTGTGTGTGTGTGTGTGTGTGTGTGTGTGTTGTGTGTGTGTGCGTGCTCTTGTGTGCGCACGCTTGTGTGCGTTTGCGTGCGCAAGAGTGAAACCTGGTATTTCCTGTCATTCTTTGCCTTTCTTCAAAGCACTGAAAGTCTGCTGTGATAGATAAAGAGAGGGAGAAAGATACATGATAGAGAGAGACATGATAGAAAGAGAGACAAGATGTATTTATTTACCAGGGACAATGCACAACATATCAACATTTCACTTTTGAAATTAGCCATTTGGCAAATGTTCATCTGTAGTCCCTGAACAGGCTGTTAACACAATGGTGATCTATAACTAACACAATGGTGATCTATAACTATCAATACAAAACATAGACCTACCGTTCATTCCCAGATCGCTCCAACTCACTGCCCCGACCTCATATGAAGTCTAGAGGCTTAAGGAGTAACACATAGACAGTTAACCAAAAAAATAGTTTTACATTTATTATTACGCACAAATTGAGTTTACAGAAATATAAATATCAAAAGTATAAATAGGGAAAGCCTATATCTAAGCCTAACTAAATACAAACGGAGTCAAAAATGGATCTCAAAGGAAATGGCAGTACACCCCTACCAATGCTTTCCTATTGAAAGTGATACACTCAAGAAATATTTTGAAATGCAACTACGAAATAGCTTAGCTATAGTCTGGACTATAAGAAGAAAAACTAAACAAATAGTGTTGTCTCCTGCCTTTATTTTCTTCTTTCTAATGATTTGATCGGCCCAAAATATTGTGTTCATTGTCATGATTTGTCACGATCCGAGTTGGCTTTGTCCCGGCGTAACCGTCTTTAAATAAATACTTTAAGAAAAGCCTATGGGCAAAATGCATTGGGATTCATTTCCTGGGCCACTCGTCGTTCTGAAAGGGGGTGGGACTGCGACGCTCTATAGGGCACAGAAATAACAGAAGTCAGTCAAGAGGGTTAACACACCATATGAGGCCACATGGGGCCGTAACCCGTAACAGCGTCTCATTGCAAGCATTTACAATCAATAATCTTTATTTGTCACACTCACACAGGAGGGTGACCAGATAATAGATAAGAAGTAAAAATGAAAAGCAATATCAATATGGAACGGTAGCATAATAAACCGTAGCATAATAAACCACATAAATATGTTTACAATATATTTGTATGTGCATACAGTATGTATTGTTAGCAGCAAATGTGCAAATAATTCAGAAGAATCTAAGAGGCTTAATTTGTGTACAGTATGCATCTTTAGCAGCAATTAATTTCACTCCTCTATTCACTTGTCAATGCAAAATGCAGACTTTTAATCATCACAACGTTACTTGGGGTGTGAGTCATTTATTTCCACAGGGTTTGCAAACATTCTGTTCATGCAGTAGCGGTGGTCAGTAGCGGTGGTCAGTAGCGGTGGTCAGTAGCGGTGGTCAGTAGCGGTGGTCAGTAGCGGTGGTCAGTGCTGCTACTCTGTGACGGGAACTGGAACTGTACGAGGAAATTCAAAGACGCTGTAGATGCGTTTCAGTGGACATGGACAACATTCATTAACACATGTCTTGTGTGTGTGTGTGTGTGTGTGTGTGTGTGTGTGTGTGTGTGTGTGTGTGTGTGTGTGTGTGTGTGTGTGTGTGTGTGTGTGTGTGTGTGTGTGTGTGTGTGTGTGTGCGTGCGTGCGTGCGTGCGTCTCAGTGAGTCCGTCAGTGTGTGGTGGTCCTCCAGCCCCAGAAGAGGACAGTGTCCAGTTCAGTAAGCTGTGCTACCTGGGCTGTACGTGGGTCAAAGCCCCCCGCAACGAGCCGGAGGCTCAGAGAGCCATGGCCACGCTGAGAGAGGAGAGTGCCATCCCCATCCCTGTCACCCTGCACGTCCCCAACCACCCTGACGGCTGTGTCAGGTACGTACACCACTGTACCGAGTCCTCTCAGGCTATCTGGGATCACAACTGCCGGCGCAACATAAGGAGGGAAATGGGCTGTGCTTTCAATCATGTAAACATGTTTCATTGGATGGATGGATGGCTCTAACAACCCGGTTTACCTAGAGCACCCAGCTCCCCCATCTGACGACGTTGTCAGCGCTCTGTCTGATACAATAGCCCACTGGTTCTCCAACCTTTTCATGCTCTGTGACCCCCCAAAATAATCATATTTGAACTGGGACTCCCCCACCCTGATAAGCACTTGAAATGTAGGAGTTGTTTAACATTTGGTAATGTTTAGTAAGATGCATGACAGTACTTTCCAAGGGTTTTAGCTTGGCACAAGATGGCATAATATGACTGTGTCATTCTTGTTTTTACCACTCATAAGACATATCTTAAACATTAAAGTAGGGATGCTAGGTTGAAAGTATATCTACAGTAACACGATCTAACACACACAAGTCCTCCTGGCTCACTCGTAATCTTGTTGACGGGTCTGGTGTTGTCAAAAATCCTTATTTCCTAATCCTAATTTAGAGTTCATATAGGATTGCAGTCAATGACACGGTTATTTGCATGAAGTCTATTGTCTTCATCCATTGTCTGCATAAGGACAAACCATGTATTGTGTTTTTAGGGTCGTAGATAGAACCCTATTAGAATTAAAGGTGCTGTATTGTGTTTTCAGGATCGTGGACCAGGCCTCGGGCACAGAACTTGCGTCGTTCCCCATCTACAAGGTTCTGTTCTGCGCTCGGGGCAAAGAGGGTTCTGTGGAGGATGACTGCTTCTCCTTCACTGAGAGTTACAGGAGCTCTGAGGACTTCCAGATCCATGTGTTCTCCTGTCACATCAAAGAGGCTGTGAGTCACAGTAACATGTGTTTACTTAACCTTAAGTAACATTATAATTCGTATAAGTGACATACAGTACAGTTGTTATAAATGGTAAATAGTGCATTTATATACTAGCTCCTTTATACAAGGCGCTTTACAATGATTGTGCATTACATTCACACATTCATACACTGATGGCAGAGGAAACCATGCATGCAACCTGCTCATCAGGAGTAATTAGGGGTTCAGTGCATTGCTCAAGGACACTTTGACACTAACTCTGGGGGAGCCCGGGATCGGAAGGTGTGTGTGTGTGTGTGTGTGTGTGTGTGTGTGTGTGTGTGTGTGCCTCCACGGTGTGTTGTTAATATGTTTGTGTGTGTGTGCATCTTCAGGTTAGTCGCATCCTCTACAGTTTCTCTACAGCGTTTAAGCGCTCGTCTCGTCCGTCAGCTCCAGACATCAGAGACGCCTCAGTGTGTGTGTCTCCTGACAGTGACCAGTTCACCTTCACCGCCTCCCTGGAGGTCAAGGAGGATGACGGCAAAGGAAACTACAGGTTAGATAGCAGCACTAACTGCTAAATATGATTATAGAGTATGCACATGTGTCACTTTGCCACCGGGACACGCCCCCCTCATTTACACTGAGTGGCAAAACATTGAGCAGCATATGGTGCGTTGGAGTTTGGAAGCGCTCGTTGGAAATCACTCAACGGTCCTGCGTACCACCTGTTTCTAAATTGCGCATAATGCCGGAGGCAGAAGGACGCTGCGTTATAAAAAACGAGGCTTCCAAACTTAGAAAGATAATCACCTGCATGGAATTTATTGACAGAAAGTAGCTCACATGTCAAAAGTTGGATTTTTATTAAACAAAAACTTTGCAGATAATTCAAGATTTTGTTGCAGCTACAATGTTGGTGAATTTAAGGTTGGTTAATGCAATCAGATATGACATAGGAGTTTTCTGTTTGCATGTATGAGTTGTCTAGGCCAGAAAATAGTTTTTTGCCACTCAGTAGGGGACGGGTCCCCAGTGCTCCCACCCAGCCCTGAATCGCTAGCCACCCTCATTAAAAAAATATGTTCTGGCGATGAAGTGAAACAAAATGGAATTTCAGACTGAGTGTCAGGCTAGGTCCCCAGTTCAAATATGATTATTTTGTGGGGGTGGCGACACAACCTGAAAAGTTTGAGAGCCAATGTGATAAAGAATATAATGGGGCTTAATGCTGTCCTCTTCTCTCCTAAGTCCTGTTCCTAAGGACAGAGAGAAGTTGTTCTTCAAGCTGCGTCAGGGGGTTCAGAAAAAGGTGCTGGTGTCTGTTCAGCAGATGTGTAACAAGGAGCTGGCCATTGAGAGGTGAGACTCCATGTTTACACTCATAACATTGTTTTTTTATGACAGCTATGATCTGTTGTAATGGAAATGAACCAAATATTGAGCAATGAATGTAGTGAAGTCAGTCTACAGTTCAGTCAATAGCATCAACAGAGGGAAAAATAACAAAGAATCTTTATAGTTCAAACACAGCTTTGTACGAAACTCTTTGTACGATAATCTGGGTGTATTGAAATCACACACATACACACACACACACACACACACACACACACACACACACACCTAACTCTGTCACTGCCAAGTTACCTTCAACACATGCACGGGCGTGCACATACGCACCAGCTCTATATAGCAGGGAAGCAGCTAAGCAGACCTAGCCTTTCAGAAAGACAAACTATCCATAGTAATCAGCAGGATGACCACTAGATGGCGCCTCCGTCCTGAACATGATATGTTATACAGTGTGGTACCGTCCACACTGTTTGATCTGATTCATATGGACCAATGCTATATGGAACATGTCCAATAAGAGAAGACCACACCACCAGCTATATGGAACATGTCCAATGAGAGAAGACCACACCACCAGCATATGATGGAACATGTCCAATAAGAGAAGACCACACCACCAGCATCCAATAAGAGAAGACCACACCACCAGCATCTGATGAGCAAACCCTCATCAGAATTCCAATTATGTTTTAGATTTTATTTATTTATTTATTTTTGCTTATTTTGAGCAACACCCTGCACATAGAAACAGACACACCAGTTTGGTGTTCAGCAACTCCTTGTTCAGAATGTCCGCCTTGTCCTCCGCCTGGCACGCACACACACACACACACACACACAGGGCCTTTCAAACGTGAATCGATATAACGCGCCTATAGTTAATTTTCAATGAGACCTGCATTTTTGCGCGAGGAGACCAGTCGTTGATCCAGGCAACAACGCCTGTGTTCACTCGCTTCCCGTTTGAAAAGCCCCTTATACTGTTGTACTGGGAGCTGACCAGTACAACCACAGTCTGAAACTGTTGTACTGGGAGCTGACCAGTACAACCACAGTCTGATACTGTTGTACTGGTCTGAAACTGTTGTACTGGGAGCTGACCAGTATAACCACAGTCTGATACTGTTGTACTGGGAGCTGACCAGTACAACCACAGTTGTATACTGTTGTACTGTGGGAGCTGACCAGTACAACCACAGTCTGATACTGTTGTACTGGTCTGAAACTGTTGTACTGGGAGCTGACCAGTACAACCACAGTCTGATACTGTTGTACTGGGAGCTGACAAGTACAACCACAGTCTGATACTGTTGTACTGGGAGCTGACCAGTACAATCACAGTCGTATACTGTTGTACTGGGAGCTGACCAGTACAACCACAGTCTGATACTGTTGTACTGGGAGCTGACCAGTACAACCACAGTCTGATACTGTTGTACTGGTCTGAAACTGTTGTACTGGGAGCTGACCAGTACAACCACAGTCTGATACTGTTGTACTGGGAGCTGACCAGTACAACCACAGTCGTATACTGTTGGCCACTAAGCAGCTCCGCTGGAGCAGTTGGGGCTTCAGTGCCTTGCTCAAGGGCACTTCAGGAATAGGAAATAGGAACATCATTTTGATCTAATTTAACCATTAATCAGATGCATCCTATACTACAAATGAAAACATGTGAGCAAAAGATTTGTGCGCAAAATTCGCCAGGTCTATGAAAACAAGCCCACAAACGAATGCCATTCAACACGCTACTTACACACACTACGACTCGCTTAAAACTCGCGGACCTGGCAACTCCACTGTTGCTCCACTGGTCTATGAAAACAGGCCCAGAAACAACAAAACAGGCCCAGAAACAAGGCCTTTCACCACGCTACTTACACACACTACTCGCTTACAATTCGCGAACCTGGCAACACTGTACCGTCTTCTCATTGGAGCCTCTGCTCCAAACCAGCTCATCCTGCACCCGGATGTTGTCGGCGACTCATCAGATCGTTGTGCATTTCACACTGCAGGAGTGTTTTCTTTTTAAATCGTCTGTCATTATATCTTATCACACACTGCAAGAGTTCACCAACATGCGATCCAGACCCGATACATATAGGCAGCGGCTACATCATTTGTTTTTTTATTCCAATTCATTATGACATGATGCACGTGCAGGATGTCTCTCTCGCTCTCTCTCTCTTTCTCTCTCTCTCGGCACGCCACACACACAGGAATAGCCATGCAGGCTACACTTTTGGGCTACACCTTTGGGCTACACACAGGGCGGCGCCGAGGCATGTAGCGAGACAGGACGTTATAATCTTGAGTTTCATTAAATAACTCTGTCTTTCTCCGCACACGTGCACACAACATTATTCAAGTGAAATGCGTAACGCCAATATTGGGCTAATATAGGCTACCAATATGTGGGTAGCCTACAGGGATTTACCGACGGAATGAATATATATATATAATCATCTATACCAGGGGTGCCCACACTTTTTCTTTTATTTGAGAGCTACTTTCAAAACGACCAGCTCAACAACATATAGCTACCAAATAAAACTATCATCCCATTGCTGAAAATAGTTACAAAATGTAATTGAGGGGCCTTTCATAGGCTACATATAAGACAAACGCACATGGAATGGGAAATAGAGGGGGGGAAATGGAAATGGTAGGGTTATTTTTTTTGTTGGTATTTGACTTTGCTACTGATGATTGTAAGCAACAAGTATTGCATTGTGTGTTTGAGCTGACAGGCCCTTTTTGATGTCAATCAATCAAGTCATCTCAAGCAGCAGATGCAAAAATCGTTTTTTATATTAAAATTATATATATTTTTAGGGGCATGTCATGTGGTCTACCTGCAAAGCCTTTGTGATCTACTGGTAGATCGTCATCTACCTTTTGGCCACCGCTTAACGTCAGATCAGGGGTTTTGTCTGTGAGCGCCAAAAATGCTCCCCGACAGCATAATCGGAGAAAATGTGTGTACGAGCCATAATGTGTTGACTACACTACACTAATAAGGACACATAATAATAACTAATAACCCATCCGTTACTACATGTGGAGTCAACTCCCGCAATTTCCTTATTCCCATAGTGCGCTGCAACGTAACTCTGGGATGAGCGGCCCGGCAGGGCCGCGAAATTCTAGTAATGCACAAGAGATTATTCATGTTTTCTAATGGCTTGCACTGCAGGCAGGTTCAAGCTGTATTATGTAACTGTTTTGTGAATACATTTTTATTTTGAGTATGTTAATACAATATTACTTCTCCCTGCTCTTCTATTGAAACATTTAGATCCTGTGCTTGGTTAGACACAAATTTTGACCTGAAGGTCACAATTCTATTTCCCCCCAGAGCTAGCAGGCAGGCTCTATTTTCTCAGTGTTAGTGTGGAGACACAGGTTAAAATCCAGGGTACTACAGTAAAGTTACATAGTGCTGCTTTAAAATAAGAATAGTACAAAAGTCGTTGCCTACATGTAGCTGTGCGTTAGTAGGCTACTTCCTGCTTTTTGTTATTGATAGAGCAGAGCTTGTGTGTGTGTGCGTGCGTGTGTGTCAAAGTCAAAGTCGCACAATTAGTCACACACAATACCGCAGTGAAATTTGTTCTCCGCATTTGACCCATCTCTTGGAGCGGTGAGCAGCGCTCAGGAAACATTAGTTGATTTGACCCCCAATCCAACCCTTTGATTAGATTTTTACAGTCTTTGGTATGACCTGGCCGGGGATCGAACCCCCGACCTCCCAGTTTCAGGGCATGCACTCTAACCACAATGCCACTGTCTGGTGGTGTGTGTGCGTGCATGTGTGCGTGCGTGTGTGCGTGCGTGTGTGCGTGCGTGTGTGTTGCAGGTGTTTTGGCATGCTGCTGAGTCCTGGGCAGAAAGTACGCAACAGTGATATGCACCTTTTAGACATGGTGAGCACTCTTTAAACACTGTTTCATTGGTGAAGTACAGTATCTTATTATTGGTTGGATACATGCTATTATTAAAAATTTGTTGAAATAATGTTCCCACCTTTTTGGCATGGCAGCAGCTTCTTTTTAATTAGTCAAAAACTTTTCATTCAGATTTTCATTTCAATTTGTCAAATAAACCACACTTCTTCATTGGTCAACTATAAGAATACCAGAACGCTCGCCTCAAAACACAGCAAATTCCGGCGAACTCCGGCGAACTCTGAACGTAATCTCAGTACACTATGCCTAAACCTAGCCTTGTTCCTAAACTTAACCTCAGCAAAACGGTGCCAAAAACTAACCTATTCCTAAACTTAAGAGCAGTAAAACGACGCCTAACCCTAAACTTATTTTCCTTATCCTCAGTAAAACAAATACAGGAATACACAAACTAAACCGCCCCACCGAGTGTTTGGCTGAAAAAGATGAGGGTGAGGTTGTTTTGAGGCGAGCATTCCCGTTACCTACAAGCCTGCACCCTCCTTTCATTGATCAGATACTGTTCACCACCTCTACGTTATCCACTTTGTGATTGGTCACACAATAGTTTTGACACCTTTTGAAGCTAATATACGTACAGCATGTGAGTGTGATTAAAATGTGACCTTGTATGTACATTACAATGAATAAATAAAGTGAACTGCTGTCCAGGAGTCCATGGGGAAGAGTTCTGATGGGAAGTCGTACGTCATCAGTGGAACATGGAACCCCAACATGCCCACATTCCAGGCTCTCAATGAAGACACCCCCAAAGGTGAGACCCACAATATACTGTGTGTTTGATTGTCGTATTTCTTAACCATGTCAACGCTTGTGTCCCTATTTTGGACACATTTTCCAAAATGGTGTGTGTGTAATATGAAGGTATGTTACAAAATAACAGGTGTATATGACTGTAGCAGTGGTCCTGGTGGTGTAATATAACCTTTAGGGCGAGGTCGCTTCTCGCCCTTACTGGTAGTTTAACTCCTGCTTCTCAACTGTTCCGTATTCAGAAGCTCTGTTGTTTCAGCGTTCTCACCCTCAGGGTGTCTTACTGGAAATATTAATGTATTCTACACATAAACTTTTATATAACAGAATATTTATGCATTGTACACGGGTGTATTAATATTAATGTATTGTACACCTAAATGGGTGTATTGATTTTCATGTATTGTTCACCTAAATGGGTGTATTGATTTTCATGTATTGTTCAGATAAACAGGTGTACATGACAGTAGCGGTGGACCTGGTGGTCACAGAGGTGGTGGAACCCGTCAGGTTCCTGTTGGAGACTCTGGTCAGGGTCTATCCAGCCAACGAACGCTTCTGGTATTTCAGCCGCAAAGCCTACAGCGACACCTTCTACCTCAAACTACAACAGGTACGATAATAAACACCTTCCAGTGTTCATTTTGTCAACTAAAACTATGACTTAAAAAAAACTTTTTTCACTGTCGAAAAGTAAATATGATGATACAAACTATATGACTAAATATTGACATTTAGACACTGACATTGACAAATAGAAACTAGACTAAATGTTATGGAGGGACTAGTGGAGAAGAGATCCAGTAGAACTAAGACATGACATTTTATCTGGGTGTTGTGCTCAGAAAATCTACAACAGGCTTGTACATCTTCTACTTTCAGCAGTATAGTATAAATCAAGCATTTATGCCATCACGGCCCACCAAAATACATACCGGTAACACCTATATCTTGAAGTACAACAGGTAAGATAAGATACCATTTACTGCCGTCTTTCACATGCTTTTTCCACAATGGTGCACGCTGCCGTTGACGCGTTTCATGTGTTTGAGCCTTTTTTCTCGTGAACGTGGATGTGAGTGGCTCATTACTAAATCGTTGCTACCTTGCGGTTAACATATTAACGTTTCTGATGGTACGGTAGCCACATTTGTATTTTGGTGTGAACTTTGATAAAATACTGAATCAATATTGTCAGTCAAAGTTAAGAAGACCTCTACCTCATTATATCGGAAGATAAGACAAGATATTTGTTCATTTGAACTCTACAACAAAGTATTAACAGATTAAGAAATGCCAAGTTAGTAATGAACTCAAATGTTCAATTAGCTGTTAGTCATAGAATGATTACCCAATCATCAAATTGCTGTTATTACTAGCAATTCTCATTGCAGTGTGTGTGTGTGTGTGTGTCATCAAAACTCTTCAAATTCAATGGAAAAAGCATGAAATGAATGAGTCCATGGGCAGGAATAGATGTGGTGTGATAACAGATGGCAGTACAGTGGCTCTAGTAATTATAGCAGAACATTGGTTCTACTACAGCAGCTCTAATTGTTACAAGCTCACCGAGTGGTTAAATTGGAATTTATTTTAATAACGATTCAGCAATTATTCCTGTAAAAACCCAAAGCCCTAGAGCAGTGGTTCTCAAAGTGGGGTCCAGGGACTCTCAGGGTTCCTTGATGCAAGTCCAGGGGTGCCACAGAATATTTGGAATCACTTAACACTACACAAAATCTCTTCGCCAAAGGTAGCCGATCTACAAACGACACATAGTAAGCATGTAGATCGGCTATTTATGCAGAATGTTCCTCCCAGGTGTTGTTCAAGTGGTTAAATGTCAATTGTGAAGATAATTTCAATCTGTCCTAATGTATCAAATAAATAACGGTAGTGGGTCGCACACACCAATACTTCAGTTCAAAATATTTATTTCATTTCAGGGACAAACGTTTCGGCTATCCAGCCTTCATCATCAAAAATGAAAAAAATATTTTGAACTGAAGTCTTGGTGTGTGCGACCCACTACCGTTATTTAAATATTTTGAACTGAAGTCTTGGTGTGTGCGACCCACTACCGTTATTTAAATATTTTGAACTGAAGTCTTGGTGTGTGCGACTGCGACCCACTACCATTATTTATTTGATATGTTTTGAACGGGTAAAGCACCTAAAGTCAGAGCGCGGTGGTCACATGAAGAGTAATCTGTCCTAATGGAAATGTCTAAAGTTTTCCTGTATCTTAGGTGGAAAGATGTATGTATTTTAATTGCGTAAAAAAGGCCGCACACACATAGCCACAATGCTGTATGTTTATTATTATCCAACGTTTCGACCTATGAATTTTAATTGCGACCATAGGTCGCAGATTACTATGAAAACCTGAAAAACCTGTCCGTCAGTCGTGTCACACCACCATATATGGCCGTCTCCATATATGTTGATCTGACCTCATCAAGTACAGAATTCATTCCATATGTTGATCTTAACCCCATGCCAAAGCGCTAGCACTCGCCCAGCAGTCTGCTGTCACCCAGGCGGATGCGTACACGCGCACTCGCCCCTTTAGCGCCCTCAGGGCGTCTTACTGGTATAACATAAATGTAAGGTGCTATAGAGTACTGAAGTCCTGACGTCACTCGCTCATCCCCAGAAGTATTTTCTCTATGGAAAATATCATTGGGTCATCTTAGAATCGTCTCATAAAAGAATTGTGGTCCAACAATATACAAACTGTCTTGGCGATATTGTGGGGGAGGTGGCTATCTATCGTTTACGATAGATAGCCTGACTGTCAGTTGATGCTTCATATCCATACGAGTCAAACCGCCGGGACAATTTTGGAACACAGTTCCATATAGCGATCTTAAACATCATCATTGGGATGAAAAACGCGACCCACGTGGGAGGCGTAATTTACGTCAGACATTGGTGCCCTGTAAAGTAATAATGTAATTCTGGATTAAAACGTTATTTTCAGGTGTACAAATACAAAAGGTTTGAGAACCACTGCCCTAGTGTGTCTGTAATAGTGATATGCATGCAGAGTCAGACTGCATTTGGTATTTTCTAACTGGTACACATTGCTAATAGTCTGCCATCCTTACTGGTTGATCTCAAGGTTGTAGGTTGTTGATCCCACTTTTAGTACAGTGTGTCTTCTCTTCCTCTCTGTACCCTTCAGGATTTTAACCATGCACAGTTGATAGTTCCAAAATGTATTCTCTCTCTCTCTCTCTCTCTCTCTCTCTCTCTCTCTCTCCCTCCTTCTCTCCTGCAACGCGTTGTAATTTAGCAATTGTTGCAATTTTTCGGCTTTAGGCTTACGGGTAAAAATGGCAAAATTGATTAAGTGTGTGTTTGTGTGTGTGTGTGTGTGTGTGTGTGTGTTCAGCGCTCAGACAAGGCCAGTCAGGGGGACGTGGTGTATGAGGTGGTCAGCCTGCAGAGGGAGTCGGAGAGACGCAACGCGGGACAACCCACCTCACCTGCTGAGGACGAGGACATTGAGGAAGGTACATAACGCCTGTCTGTCTGTAGTAGTATACTGTAGTAGTATTCTGCAGACAGTGACATCTTCATAATAAATCATACATATATATTCTTCTTCTTCAGACAGTGACAGTGAGATCTCCAGTGGGACAGGGGATGTCTCCAAGGACTGTCCTGAAAAGATCCTGGAGTCCTGGGGAGGAATCCTCAACAGATGGTAAGAAAACTGTTTGCACTCAAACAGGATCAGAGTTAGAGATACTGATGTGTTTACTTGTTGTCACATTTCGTCCTTAAGTGAAGGTAATGTGGGCCAAAATGTCACTCGAAACAGCTCTCAAAGTACTCCAAAAACACTCAAAGAGCAAAATACCAAAAATGCCAGTCCTTTAAGCAAAATAAAAAAAACGTTTTATTCACCTTGCATAGTTCCAACATGTATATACAGCCCACTGGCCAGATTGGCTCCATCTAGGTCTGCTCTGCACCCTGTGCAATCCTACATTGATTGCCGGGGCAGTGGCAGGTGCTCTTATGAAGGCTAGGCCCCTCCCATGGACCAAACGAACCCTGGATTGATTCCGCAATCATACCAGTGCATTCCCAATGTCCAGAGACATCACAATTCATAACATACATTTTAGTGTCACATAATCATCATCATCATCATCATACTATAATTCTAACAATGTCTGTCTGTGTGTGTGTCAGAAACACCGCCGTAGCTCCTTACTGCCTGCACCAATCACTCCCACTTTTCACACAGGCATTGACCATATGAATATGGAGGGCGTAACGAAGCCCTTTTTTCGATTTGACACATTAATGATTATTAATGAATTTATTAGTCAATTACAAACGCACCCGAGCGCAGTACCCCCCACAGCCACAAGGGGGGGGGAATATCTCACAACGGGTAAGGGCTAGTACTATAATAATTATCCACATAATATGATCCACATAATATAATTAAAGAGTTCTCTAAACAAACCCTCCCACTGTTGGCATGGTCCCCATACCCCACAGTAGTTGCTCCCTTCAATGGAGTCAACATTCAATTATCAATCAACAAATACACAATAAATAATGTCAAATAAATCTCATTCTCTGCTAATTCAAACCCTGTTTGTTAACATCAGTATCAGTGGCAGGGTGACAAGTATATTAGTAGAATTTGAGAAATAGACATTGTGACAATTTAGCTGGATATTCTTTTCATTCGTTTTTTGCCAGGTGCTTGAAAAGCACCTGGACTACATTTACTAACGAACATACTGACGGCATTAGCCGTAGTGACAACCGTAGTGTGGACACCTTTTCATGATTGGCTGCCTCTAGGCTGCCTCTAAGCCAATGGGAGACTTAACCATAAAAGCCCTAGTCTGAAAAGCATATATACCCATACTCTGAACTCTTGGAAAATGGAAAAAGGAAAATAAATCATGGCCCCTTCACCTATTGGAGGGCCAGTATCAGTTGCCAGAACCAAGGATGTGAGTTTTCAATGAATCTATATCATGGTTCAAATGGAAGTTTGAAGTTACAATGAGTATACATAGGAAATAATTGTGAATACAAAAGCCAGAGTAGACAAAGTGACTGGTTTCTATGCATGGGAACAGTTTCTTTCTCCAAAAGATCACAATACTGCAGCCTGGAGTATCGCTACAATATTGGGAAATAAAATATCACGATATATTGCCATATCGATTGCCCATCTCTACTTAAAATGGTGATGTCTGTCCTCACAAGTGTAGTAATACAAAGTGTGTGTGTGTGTGTGTGTGTGTAGGCATGGGAACCTGTCCATGCGTCCTAAGGGTCTGTCTGCTCTAGTGAAGCCTGGGGTCCCTGAGGCCCTGAGAGCTGAAGTGTGGACCCTCCTCTCTGGTTGTCATAGCGACCACACCCTGCTAGAATGCTACCGCATACTCATTACCAAGGTAAAACACACACACACACACACACACACACACACACACACACACACACACACACACACGCACAGGAATGCCTGGGTTCATGTGGTTAAATGTGTAGTGCTACAGTATTACTGTAGTCAGCAGAGAGGTCAGCAAAGAGGTCTTCTGGTAATCAGGAGGTCACCGGTTTTCCTCCTGGCCCTGTGTTAACCACACACACACGCGCACGCACACGCACACGCACACAAACACGCACACGCACATGCACACGCGCGCACACACACACACACACACACACACACACACACACACACACACACACACACACACACACACACACACACACACACACACACACACACACACACACACACACACACACACACACCATGAGCAAGGCACTGAACCCCAGTTCAGCTCATCTACTACCCTGAGTAAATAAAGAATATACTCAGCAGTATAATAATTTAGTGCACTATAACTAATGTACCTTGCTATTTTACTTACTGTTGTTGCTAGTCTTTATGTATTTCACTTATTTGTCCCTCATGGTAAAACTCCCACCGTGTCACATTTTTCTTGTAGCCTACTGGTACCTTAATTTGATTTAAAGCTAAAACAAATAGATTGGTTTGATTGTAATTTTCATGTCGAGGTAAAGATTGTTCCAACTTCCATCATCATGAGCACATCATGGCGGAGCGATGCGTCTCTGTTCATCAGATCAGTCTGGGCTAACTAAACCATACAGCTTTATTAAAATGAGGCAAATGAATACAATAAGTATGAATCATTCATTTGATTTAGCAAGAGAGCACATTTATTATCACCAACCGAGGCTGACGCATATAGAGAAAGAAAGACTTCTGCTGTATTTGAATTAAGTTTTACCGCGTACAATGTTTTATATCAAAAAATAATATACATTCGAAATTCGATAGGTTCAAATGGATCGAACCCATGTGGTGTTTTAAAATGAACATTGGAAAGTAATTTTTTGCCAATTCTGGCAGCACTAATGACTTCATAACTTGATTTAATTTACTTAATTTTTGTAATTACTGACAGTACTTAAGCCGGTTTAGTTGACTGCATTCCTGGACTTCAAGACAAAATTAATCCTGCCATATAAACTTGTAAGACGGTTTGTCAGACCGCAAGATTCCATGACATTAGGTTGAGTTTTTAGGCTGGGTGTTGTAGTTTTTGGTCTCTGTGTTGTAGTTTTAGGCTGTAGGCTGGGTGTTTTTGTTCTGTGAGTTATCAAGCACCAGATTATTCAGTTAATGTATCTTGTAATGTATGCATGCTACAGATGTTCACATGTGCAATTACCAAGCCTGTTCTGATTGGATGAGAGTTAGTACCAAAAAAAGGAAAACACACTGGCATGGAAACAACCTGCAAATAGATGAAGCATGTTGCTATGGCAGCTTGTCTTGTCTACTGTACATTCTATAGGTGTGTGTGTGTGTGTGTGTGTGTGTGTGTGTGTGTGTGTGTGTGTGTGTGTGTGTGTGTGTGTGAGTGTGAGTGTGAGTGTGTGAGTGTGAGTGTGAGTGTGAGTGTGAGTGTGAGTGTGAGTGTGAGTGTGAGTGTGAGTGTGAGAGAAAGGCAGATCACAGGTGGGTGTATTAATTCCATTCCCTGAAACAATATTGAAGTTGATGCTGACTCAAAAATGGCAGGAGCAGTCATGTTAGATTTCAGAGCCGCATTTGACGTCATTGATGTTCTAAGGAGTTACTTTTCTTTTAGAATACCGAAGTGTAATGGTAGTTTATCTAATTGCAGTATGTTGTTAGCATGTGGGATAGCCTTAAATACATGCAAAAAGAGCATTGAGCCCATACAACAGGTGAACAATGCAACATTTCAGGGCATTGTCCTGAAATGACGGTCAAGTATGACTGAGCATGTCATTTTCAAAAGCCATGCATTGGAGCACCCTTCAATCTATCAATCTTCATTCCATGAATTAGAAACGCATTTTTAAGAAGTTACTTCATGCCGTGTTGTGAGCTTGTAGATATTTTCACTAGTTTGGGTCCTAATCTTGTCTTTTGTTTTGGGTCACATGCTGAAAGGTTTAGGAACCACTGACCTAAACAGTGACTCAGGAGGTAGAGCGGCTACCTTGGAATTGCAAGGTTTCCTTGATCAAGACAATGAAGCCCTGCTGATGAGCGGGTTGCTGCCTTGAATTGCGTGGTTTCCGCTATCCTCTCTCTGGCCATGTTTTTCATTGGACCTCAATAGTGTGCAGGTAGGATGGACAGACAGACAGACAGACAGACAGACAGACAGACAGACAGACAGACAGACAGACAGACAGACAGGCAGACAGACAGACAGACTCTTTATATATGCTTGTCTTCTGTCTTGTGGTTGTTGTCCTTCATAGACTGTCATTCTATTCTCTGTCTCTCCTCAAAGGGAGTCTAATAAATAATCAGCTCAAGGTTTGTCCTTCATGTTTCTGATAATCGTCTCTTTCTCTGCTGCCCACTCGTCTCCACCGTCCTCCAACTCTCTTTTTATTTCACTCCGAACGAATGCTGTCTCCATGGCGATCTCTCTCTCTCTTTCTCTCTCTCTCTTTCTCTCTCTCTCTCTCTCTCTCTCTCTCTCTCTCTCTCTCTCTCTCTCTCTCTCTCACTCTCTCAGAGTGCTCCTTCTCTAGTTAGCTGACTGTGAGTTTAAACTAATTAAATTAAGCCCTACATATGCTTTATCACACAACATGCTGTGTGCTTTTACAGGGACTACTGTATGTGTTGAGAACATTCTTATTTTGTTATGTATTTAAATATTTGAAGCTTTTTTATATAATGATAAAAACAGGAATGCCTGGGTTCATGTGGTTAAATGTGTAGTGCTATTACTGTAGTTTTGGCAGCAGAGAGGTCTTCTGGTAATCAGGAGGTCACCGATGTGCCTCTTGGCCCTGTGTTAACCCCCCCCCTGCGCGCGCGCTGCGCGCGCGCACACACACACACACACACACACACACACACACACACACACACACACACTCACACTCACACTCACACTCACACTCACACACACACACACACACACACACACACACACACACACACACACACACACACATCAAGACCATATGAACAGGAATAAAACGTATAACGGATATATACGTATTATTTCGACCTCTGTATTACCAACAGTTTTGGACATAATGAGGTCTCCACCTGACAGAGATGCAGTAGTTTTATTGTAGTAATACTTGTATGATTAGTGAGTCATGTGATGTGAGAATTTGGGTGAGAGAGAGAGAGGGAGACAGACAGAGAGTGTCTGGGGGGTGTTGCTGAGTCTGAGTTAGGAGGAGAGGATGACTGTTGGTTACACATTATGGGCTGTATTTTGTGTGTCTTAAGTACCAGGTCTCATTACCTAACTTGAGTAAACTAAAGACCTGGAGGCGTGATCAATGCTCTTTGGCCACTCAGAATAGCCAAATGACATTGATCACGCCTCCAGGTCTTTAGTTTACTCAAGTTAGGTAATAAGACCTGGTACTTAAGACACGCAAGATACAGCCCTAGTGAGTTAGGAGGAGAGGATGACTGCTGGTTACACATTATCTGTGTTTATAATGAGATTGTCCTTACTGTGACCCAGGCAGGCTACCATCAGCCTTATTGGATAGTCTAATCAATAGTGTAGTTTTACTAATACTATGTGGCCCCTGGAGCCGAGCAGAAGGTCACAGGTTCCACCTCCGTACCACTCAGTCTAGTTGTCATAGTGCCCCTGAGCAAGACACCCCTAACTGTCACCCACTGCTCCTGATAGTTTGGATGGTAAATGTATTGATATCACCCACTGCTCCTGATAGTTAGGATGGTAAACATTCTATGATTCAATGCATGTGCAAAATGTACTGTAGAAAATGCTTCTACGACGAATAAAGATAACAGTTATTTTTTATGGGTCAATCTACACGTATTGTAAAAGAAGGTGGATCTGGTTGTGGTAGTAGTAGTAGTAGTAGTAATAGTAGATGAATAGTACTAGTAAAAGTAGTGGTAGTAATAAAACAGATGATTAGTGTTAAAACAGTCCTGGCAGAAACAGGAAGTCATGGGTTCATTGCAACAACAACACGACCACTGGAGCATGAGAGGAGGGGGGGGTGCCAATAGAAAACAATGTGAATGGTGTACATAGGAAACCATTCCGGGGGGGGGGGGGGGGGGGGGGGGGGGGAGAGAGAGAGAGCATCAGGTGCAGTTGGGAGGAGGGGGGATGGAGGGGCAAGAGAAGCTAGAGAGTGTGTGTGAGGGAAAGAGAGCGAGACCTAGCAAATGAGCAAGTGAGAGAGCCAGTGTGTGGCCGGCTAGAGAGAGAGAGAGAGAGAGGGAAGTGCAGCCCAGTCACAGCATCTCTGTGTCTCACTGCAGTAGGCAGCACAGGGGGACACAACTCCCTCTATCCTCCTCTCCTCTCATCCCTCCTCCTCCTCCTCTCCTCTCCCCCCTCTCTCCCAGCACACCAGCATCACTCCGTCTGTGCTCATTTTTCAAAGTGTTTGCTCCTCGCTGCTCTCTGTTGATCGACCGCATTCATTCATTCACATCTGCTGCTCTGGGATCAGCCGGCTGGTTCATTCTGTGTGGAGGAGAAGCGCTGGAGTGTCTTGTTAATGACTGAGCTGAGACCAGCAGACACACACACACACACACACACACTGGGGAGTCGGGACCGCTGTTTCTCTCTAAGGCTTTTTGTCGAGGCTTTTCCGTTGGTTCAGATGGACAGCAGGACGACACAGACACGTCAGACCAGAGGACCGGCGTGTTGAATTGAGACGCTCTAGACACTTCTCTGTCCTTCTAGCACCTCCTCTGTCCTCCTAGCATCTCCTCACACCTCCTAGCACCTCCCTCTGCTCTCCTGCCACTCCCCCCTACGGCCTGTCGCCTCTGGAGAATGTCACGGCCGGCACGCCACTGAAAACAAGTTTATGGGATAAACAAGAGGAATGCGGATTGATTTCACATCACACACACACACAGCGCTGAGCAGTGGAGCTGAACTGGATCAGTGAGGAGTTGTTGTTGAGTGGAGCTGCAGAGTTTACTCTGTTTGGCTTCTCACTGCTCCTGCACAGAGCCTGTTCATCAGCTGCTCCTGTTCTATACCCACCCACCTCGGAGAGCTCCTCTTCTTCTTCTTGGATACTTTCAGTGACACATTGGATAAATCTCCTTGCTGGATAAACCTCCTTGTTGGATAATCCTCCTTGTTGGATACCGTCATGCTGGATACTTCCGTGTTGGATTACTCTTCATGTTCGATGCTGCCATGATGGATAATGTGACACGCTGTGCGGATGTCAGCGCTTGTTTATATGGACTCATGTCACGGCTGTGTCTCTCTGTCTCTCCCCCTGTGTGTGTGTGGATGTGTTGTAAACACAGCCGGGTCCTGCATGTCCAGCGCTGTGTGCTGTGAGCCCCGGCGTGGACATCTCTGTGTTGATGTAGGCTGAGTCTGTGTTTTGATTCAGACAATAGCTGGACAAACAGGCAGCCCAGACAGGCACCAAAACAAACCGAGTGACCGTGACACACAAAACAAAGTAGCAGCCCTGTGGGCCTGCTGCTGCTCTGCCGCAACAAAAGACTATCTTTGAATGTCAGAGCGACGCGTACAGTTCGCTTTCACCCCGCAGAGCTTAACGCAATAGAACAAGCCACATGCTCTTTGGCTGGTTTAATCTGCACTGACTGGGGATCTGTTCCGATAGGAGTGAAAGAGCAGCCTTTCCCTGCCGGAATCGCTGGCCGCCCCACGGTGCTGTCTTTTATTTTTTTACTTTGGTTTCTGCTTTCCACCCCTCCGGTGGTTCTTTGCCTTTTAGTGTGGACAGATTGTGCCCTCTCCCTCCTGGTGACAACTGGCGGTAAGAGTCAGAAGAGGTGGCCGGCAGACAGGTGGGCTGTTCAGCAGGGAGCCGTATACAAGCCTCCGGGGCGCATGGAGGCCGTATCATTCACGCTGCCGTTGTCTCCTTCTGTCCGTTCGCTGAGCGAGCGCAGCTGCGCTCGTTCTGCTGTTGTCCCTCCCTCCCTCTCCCCTCTGCTTCTCTGTGGCTCTTCTAAACATGACTGATGGGAAAAAGGAGAGCTGAGCCGGCCGCCAGCCTTTTCTCCTGAGGATGTATTGATTTCCTCCACGCTTTGTCACAGTTTCATTTGATTGAAACCCAGCTATGTGACACTCTGACTGTGTGTGTGTGTGTGTGAGAGAGAGAGAGAGAGAGAGAGAGAGAGACGGAGAGAGAGAAAATCTACTGAGCTCCGAGGTTGCGGCGGACGGCCCAGCTGAGTGGTTGGCGAGGAGGGCGGGCGTCCAGTTCCAGCCTGGCACTGGCGGAACTGACCATTCACCAACCTGACCCACCTGGACGGCTTCCCAGCTCTCGGCCATGAATCAGTCCAGCGCTCCAATGGCGGCGCCCACTGGCAACAGCAGCCTAGGCGGGGGGCTCCTGTTCGGGAACCACTCGTGTCCACTGGGCTGGGGCCACCGCGAGGGCCCGGACGCCTGCGTCCTGGAGACGGCCGTCATCGTGCTGCTTACGGCGCTCATCATCGCCGGGAATCTGACGGTGATCTTTGTGTTCCACTGCGCCCCGCTGCTGCACCACTACACCACCAGCTACTTCATCCGCACCATGGCCTACGCCGACCTCCTGGTGGGCCTCAGCTGCCTGGTGCCCGCGCTGTCCCTGCTGCGCTACCCGGCCGGCGTGGAGTCGCCCGTCACCTGCCAGGCGTTCAGCTACGTCATCTCGGTGCTGAAGAGCGTGTCCATGTCGTGCCTGGCGTGCATCAGCGTGGACCGCTACCTGGCCATCACGCGGCCGCTGTCCTACACGCGGCTGGTGACGGCGGGCCGCCTGCGCTGCTGCATCGCCCTCATCTGGCTCTACTCCGGCCTGGTGTTCCTGCCCTCTTTCTTTGGCTGGGGCAAGCCCGGCTACCACGGGGACATCTTCGAGTGGTGCGCCCGCTCCTGGCCCACGTCGGCGCTCTTCACAAGCTTCGTGGTGTGCCTGCTGTACGCGCCGGCCGCGCTCGCCGTCTGCTTCACCTACTTCCACATCTTCCGCATCTGCCAGCAGCACAACCGCGAGATCAGCGAGCGCCGTGCACGCTTCCCCAGCCAGGAGATGGAGGCCGGTGAGGTTGTAGGCGGAGGAGGCGGAGGAGGCGGCGGAGGCGATGGTGGAGGGGCAGGCGTCAGCGGAGACCACCATCACGGTGGAGGAGGGGGCCACGGACACGACCGGCGCTATGCCATGGTGCTGTTCCGCATCACCAGCGTCTTCTACATGCTGTGGCTGCCCTACATCATCTACTTCCTGCTGGAGAGTGCCCACGTGCTGGACAGCCCCGCCCTGTCCTTCATCACCACCTGGCTGGCCATCAGCAACAGCTTCTGCAACTGCCTCATATACAGCCTGTCCAACAGCGTGTTCCGCCTGGGCATGCGCCGGCTGTCGCAGACCATGTGCTCGTTCAGCCACTGCGCGGCCGACGACAGGGATTTCGGTGAGCCGAGGAAGGTGAGGAAGCGGGCCAACTCCGGCTCTATTTGAACCCAAACCCACCAAGGAGGGGATTGTACAGCTCACTTTTCTTACCCCCTCCCCCCCTACAAGATGTCGGGAGCTTCAGCCTCGAGTCTTCACGGGATTAGCGTTGATTAATGCCTGGCTGTGCCCGAAAATAGCAGATCTACATGCTGAAAGAGTGTAGATCGACTTTGTTTGGGGGCACGCGACTATAAGTCTGAATCGGGCTCAGGTCGCTGGTGAACTTTGAATTGACTTGACAGGGGATGAACTGCCACAAGTAGGAAGGAAGTCTTCCCAGCACGACATGACGTCTGTGAGCCGACACCAGCAAAGCTACTTGGGGTGACGATTTAAAGTGGTTGTTATGAGAAGTTTTTGCTGTCTGACTGTCACCAAGATACTAGCGTTGTGAAGAGGTTTAGCTGTGTGTGACTGTCACCTACATCCTAGTGTCATCAATGCTTTTCTCAGGCTCGTAAAATGCTTGATTTATACATGGTTGCGAAAACCTGTGTTGTGTTGATCTGATATTTTCGCCCCCGGCACCAGTACGTAACAACGTTTCAGTCAGGTTTCATGTTTACATTTCTCTTATTATATCATCAGCAGAGGAAATTCCCCCAAGACGTTTCACTAAGGTTTTCCCTCCAGTTTTTCACGGTGATGTGGTGATCATAAATATCTGCTTGGATTAGGTTAAAGTTGATGTGATTAGCCTGTATTGGATTTGGCCCTGCATACTTACACATTAGCATCATTAGCACATAATCATGGGCCTAGTATCCTCGTGTGTACTCATGACCTAAAAAGGGTGAAAGGGTGCCCCCAGGACACACACAAACGCGTACACACAAACGCATACACAGATGAATGGCATCTTAACAGTTCTTTCTGTTCAATAGCAACAGATGATAACTTGGCCTTGACTGTGAATGTTCTTTATCCAGAACGATGTGAGAGCATTTTGTCAGCCTGTCCGGGTAACCCAGTAAAGTCACGAGTTTGACTCCCACAACAGCCATAACAGCAATATGGTTAACCCCCCCCCCCCCTCCCCCCCCCCCCCCAATACATTTTAAAGACTCATTTTAATGAATGCACCGCAAGTAAATGCACTGGTTGAGAGTGTGAAATTGGTACATTTTTTACACTCTGGGTTAAATTAATCAGGATTTGCTTTGTGGCTTCAATTTAAACAACTATTACTTAATGGTACTCTGAGACAGATGAAGGAAAGATAAAGGCCAGGTTGTCTCTATACAGGAGCCTTATTTTGCCAAAGACAGTGATTCACGTAATTTCATATCCAACGCTACACTGCCAAAGACGGTGATTTACATCCTATGGTCTTTTCAGTGGTTTGCGATAGATGGCGCTCTTCGCCAGCGTATAAATGGTTCTAGGTTGCTAAACAACGGAACCGGAAATTAACCGGAACTGAAAACTCCCGTCTCCATCCGCCTCAATGCAAAACAGATTTACAAAAATAATTTTTTTCTCTGATTCTTTTGCCATATCGCTCTCACCCATGTTATATCGGACATTTTATGTGTCCCAATCATTATATGTGAACATTTTCAATGACGTATTTTTTTAAATAAAGTAAGTCTGCACGCTCAGTTGTGAACTTGTAGTTCAGCTATTTTTCTATTACATTTTTTACATACGGCTCAAGTGGTGGCTAAAATGGCTAAAATCTTAAATGACACAGATGCTTAACCAGTTCTAATAGGTTAACTGCAAAGACTCCACCTCGGGACTAGTTTGTACTGCCTTTAGTTTTCTGCAGCACAGTGTTGCAAACACTTGTGTACATTCCCCTTGAGTCGACCCATCAGATGTTTTCTAGATGGTGTCAACAAAGACTTTAATACTGTCATTTGTCAGCCAAGCGACGAACAAACCAATGATTTCTCCTGAGGCAAATGTTCCCCTGACCTGATAGATGCTATTGGAGTCATTGCTGGGTCATCAGTGGAGTTTTCTACATCGCTGAGTGCAGTAAGTGCACCCATTTGTTCCAAATCAACTGTTTGGGAAACACTGAGGTAGACGACAGGTTGGAAACACAAACACTGAGGTAGATGACAGGTTGGAAACACTGAGGTAGACGACAGGTTGGAAACACTGAGGTAGATGACAGGTTGGAAACACTGAGGTAGACGACAGGTTGGAAACACTGAGGTAGACGACAGGTTGGAAATACTGAGGTACTGTAGATGACAGGTTGGAAACACTGAGGTAGATGACAGGTTGGAAACACTGAGGTAGATGACAGGTTGGAAACACTGAGGTAGATGACAGGTTGGAAACACTGAGGTAGATGACAGGTTGGAAACACTGAGGTAGACGACAGGTTGGAAACACTGAGGTAGACGACAGGTTGGAAACACTGAGGTAGATGACAGGTTGGAAACACTGAGGTAGATGACAGGTTGGAAACACTGAGGTAGATGACAGGTTGGAAACACTGAGGTAGACGACAGGTTGGAAACACTGAGGTAGACGACAGGTTGGAAACACTGAGGTAGACGACAGGTTGGAAACACTGAGGTAGACGACAGGTTGGAAACACTGAGGTAGACGACAGGTTGGAAATACTGAGGTAGACGACAGGTTGGAAACACTGAGGTTGATGACAGGTTGGAAACACTGAGGTAGACGACAGGTTGGAAATACTGAGGTAGACGACAGGTTGGAAACACTGAGGTAGACGACAGGTTGGAAACACTGAGGTAGATGACAGGTTGGAAACACTGAGGTAGATGACAGGTTGGAAACACTGAGGTAGATGACAGGTTGGAAACACTGAGGTAGATGACAGGTTGGAAACACTGAGGTAGATGACAGGTTGGAAACACTGAGGTAGACGACAGGTTGGAAACACTGAGGTAGACGACAGGTTGGAAACACTGAGGTAGACGACAGGTTGGAAACACTGAGGTAGATGACAGGTTGGAGACACTGAGGTAGATGACAGGTTGGAAACACTGAGGTAGACGACAGGTTGGAAACACTGAGGTAGATGACAGGTTGGAAACACTGAGGTAGACGACAGGTTGGAAACACTGAGGTACTGTAGATGACAGGTTGGAAACACTGAGGTAGACGACAGGTTGGAAACACTGAGGTAGATGACAGGTTGGAAACACTGAGGTAGACGACAGGTTGGAAACACTGAGGTAGATGACAGGTTGGAAACAAGCGAACAAACCAAACCCCTTCCTTGATATTGTGACTACTGTTGTTAGGCTGCTAATGCTGCTCCTGGTTGTTAACTGGTACCTCCTTCTGGTTGTTAACTGGTACCTCCTTCTGTTTGACTTTGCCTAAAGGATGGATTTTTATTTTCCGAGATGAGCTAAAGAAGATGTCATGTTCATGGACGCATACTCCTACAGTACACGGCACATTGCACTTTTTGTTTTTTAAAAGAAAGACTAGTCTTAGGCTGCATGACATTCATCTCTGACCAGATTGACCTTGTGACCCTGATGCTTCGTTTATACTGTTGGACGGACGTTGTCGCTCTTTGAAAGTAGCCTAATCTACTGTACAAGCCTAAAGTAGCCTAATCTACTGTACAAGCCTAAAGTAGCCTAATCTACTGTACAAGCCTGACGACGCATCTACTGTAATCTACTGTATAAGCCTGAAGACGCATCACGTCGCTCAGATGTCTAGGCCTGTCACAACTGTGACATAATTGCAATTATTTGAGATAATCACAATTACTTTTTTGCATAATCATCATTTTCAAAAATAGCGGAAACTATTCATATAAAATGTAAAATGATTGAATGAAGTTATTTGTTATACCTGCCCTGTGCAACTTTTGTTTACGAAGCCTAAAAGCCAAGCACTCGCAATTATTTGAGCGAGAATTAATTGTCAAGTAAAAAGCCCTAGATAGATCTGCTATTTCCGCAGAGCGACACCGTTTGTAGGTGAATGCACAATAAAGTGTCATTCAGGTTCCAAAGTTAAGTGAATTCTCTCTAGTCTTAGCCTGGTCTGTGCCGTTATCATATCCGAATGTTGGTGTTTGTCTTTTTTGTATAATACTGAAAACACTGGAACATGTCAAACAAGACAACGATTATGCCCATATGAATATGTGTCACACAGAGGCAGTAGAATGCGTTTCATATGAATATGTATGTGAGAAAACAGTAGAACACATTCCTAGAAGTCATTCCTCTTTTATATGGCGGGAGTTTTGTGTTGTTTTGTTTTAGGATCCTAAGGGCCTACACTACAAAATCCTGCGGTCCGTTTTTAGACTCTCAGAGTAAAAACCTTCACCCATATATTGGTTTGGCCGATATGTTTTCATTATTTGACTCTCATCAGTGTTGCCAAATTATTCAGGCAATGTTGAACCTGGCGTTACTGTTTTGGGAACGTCACCATACCAAAAATGTCAAACTATTTAAAAATATGTTTGAACAGTGGTTGAGTATTTATTTTTATTATTTTGCATGCTTGTGCGTTGTATAATTAAAATTAAATGTTGTCTTTATGTTGTTGATATTGAATTAATTTCAAATGTTTATTGATGAGAAAGTCATGTTTATTTTTTATTTCTTTGCTTCTAAGTTAAATGTTCTCAAATAGAAACTAATAAAATCTAAGATTTTCAAATTGATGCGCTATTTATTTTGGACAATATCGGTCAAAACATGGGTAATTTATTTCAGAATTGGGATCAGCATCGGCCTCTTGATCTCAGAGTTAGTTTTAGTATAGAGTTAAGTGTAACGTTAGCACTGGTACAGTGCTGGTACAGTACATCTTTCACAATAACCACTGTTTTTTGACAACTTTAAACACAATTGTTAGCGAGTGTCTGCCGTGACACATACCGTTTCTCTCAATATTATTATTGCCTTCCAAAATACACTCGCTAGGAACTCTGCATCATTCATTTTGGAGCGGTACTTCTGTGGTTTTGGTTTGAATTCTGGGAATTGCGGTTCTAACAGACAACATAGCTGCCAGAGGTGTTCCCCAAAAAGACTACAAAGATGGATGTTGTTACACATTATTACTTTAAGTGTGTGTTTGAATATAGCGCACTGTGCAATACAAATGAATACGTGAGGGCACTCCCGGTGCGCATGTCTGAACGCACCCTAAATGACCCCAGGGTTTTGCAGTGTAGGCCATGGTGCTCTAAAACCACAGAGAATGAATATTGTATTCATTGATTCTGTTGAACTGCGTATATTGTGATATTGACCATACTGGTTTGCTAGAAAAAGACAAATGTATGTATGTAAAACATATTTAAAAAGTGCATTGGGTTAGAGTTGGGATCCTTTAGGATTTGAACGATTCCTTAACGGTTCCCTTAAACCATTCCTATATTAAAAACAGAAAATCTAGATGATTTTCGCCTTCACTAGAAAAATTATTATAAACACATTTTTCATACTTGAGAGTGTTCCAACCCTATGGGTAACTTGAAGGGGTTCCAAGTGGACCTTACTGGTCTGTAACTCTGAGAGTGTATAAATGGAACCAAATGAATGGACCCGTTTGGTTCCATTTGTACAATCTCAGAGTTATGGTGGTCCTTGAAGTTAATACGTTTGAGAACCACCGGTATTGCAATTTTTTAGCAGATGTCAAGTCTACATACCAGCTCTGACAGTGTGCTAAAAGAAAAGACAGAAAAGAAAAAGCAAAAGCAAATGTGATGGATCTGGTTCCTCCGCTTCTGGATCCCAACCCTACTATAAAAATCCTATATATTGTATAATACATAGTATTTATTTAGTTATGTTCAAAATACTAGAGTGTGTGTGTGTGTGTGTGTGTGTGTGTGTGTGTGTGTGTGTGTGTGTGTGTGTGTGTGTGTGTGTGTGTGCGCACTCGCGCGCAAATGGGTGTGTTGTGTGTTGTTTCACTGCTGTACAATGCAACACACAATGAGGTTGTTAAATCTTTATACAGAATTATAAACAGCATCACATGAGGATTGTGTAGCTGCTGTTGTGTCATGTGTGGATTAGCAGAACTGTATGTCTTTTTTATTTTTCTTATTCGGTCAAAGTCTTTGGTTTCACTGTCCATGCAATAAACGCAGAATATGACATCAATGGTTTTGCATTGCTGCGTGTGTGTGTGTGCGTGTGTGTGTGTGTGTGCGGCGTGCGCGCACGCTTGTATTATCATTAGAGCCATTCCAGTAGACAGCTATGTGTCGTCGTCGTCCCCAACACACAGATGCCAGGGAGGAGGGCTTGTACAGTACAGTACAGTATAGTACAGTACAGCACCACTCAGTTCAGATGGGTCTGATTTTATTTGTATTTTAATGTTTAATGAGTTTGGGATTCATGAATTCACACTTGGCGCGTGTCTATATATAATGTTAAACAAGTTATATAGAGATGTTGTATGATATTAATAATACATTATGATGATAGACGGTATCATCAGCTTGTTGATAATAGAACCCTTTACAGTTGTACTTATATGTACTTAGTACTAAACACAGACAGAGAAAATGTGCATCTCACATGAACTACATAATCATGTGAGATGCATGTTTTCTGTGTTTATTATGAGATGCTGTGACGTGTCATGTGTACTGTATAGTCCATTTTATAACGGCCTCTGATTGCACAACATTTCTTTCTTTCTTTGTGTGTGTGTTGGGGGGGGGGGATTCAGTGACAGCTGCCCACTCATACAGTCACCACGCCCCATCTGGTGGGTGGGGCGTGGATCCCATGGGAACACTGTCTCTAAAATAAGATTTGTGATTGTTACTGTACGTCAATATCACTGAGTGGATGGATAGATACTGTAGAGAGAAAGAATACTTTATTGACAAGCAATTAAAACTAAAAGATCTTTATCTTAACCCATTCTGACCGGGCACCCATTTTGGTGTCAGCATCATGTTATGCTTTAGCTATTTAAAAATAGCAGATCTACAAGCTCATATCGCGCCACCGAGTGGCGCGATACGAGCTTGTAGGTCTGCTATTTTTGAAAAATCGAAGAGCGACTGACATTTTTAGAATCTGATCTCAGGTCAGAATGGGTTCATCAGACCAGTGTGTGTCCGGTGGAAACCTCGTATGAATCTGATCTCAGGTCAGAATGGGTTAAGATACGATCTTTATCTTTACTGCTATTATTTTAATGTTGTTTTATCTCTCTATGCTCTATAAAGCACTTTGAGCTGCAGTTCATGTCATGAAAGGTAAAACAAATAAAGTTGTATATTATTTATTGATCCTTCTAGGGAAATTTGGTCGTTTGCGTGTGTTGGGGGGGGGGTGATTCAGTGACAGCTGCCCACTCATACAGTGTGTGTGTGTGTGTGTTGGGGGGGGGGGATTCAGTCCCCTCATACAGTCACCATGAGTGGGCAGCTGTACAGTGAGTGGGCAGCTGTACAGTGATTGTTACTGTACGTCAATATCACTGAGTGGATGGATAGATACTGTAGAGAAAGAGAGTGTGTGTGTGTGTGTGTGTGTGTGTGTGTGTGTGTGTGTGTGTGTGTGTTTGTGTGCGTGTGTGTGTGCGCGCACGCGTGCATGCGTGGTTATTGACGCACCATCTTAGATGATCAGTTAATCAATCACTACTTTACTCTGTCAGCGATGCAACTCCACCAGTCTGTCTCTCTCTAAAAGCATGTGTTTCGGGGTGTATATTAGGGCTGGGCCCTTACCTGATTAATTTTGATTAATTAATTACAGAAAATAATACGCAATTAAAAAATATATACACATTTTAGTCGCACTTGGTTTTTGCACCACAAAACCTTTCTAACTGGACAAGTTTCAGGCATAGCGATCATACTGGTGCATCAACCATGAGACGACAGAGCCCAGTGCACACAATGGGAGAAGACACTGATCAGAGAGAGAGAGAGAGAGAGAGAGAGATCCACTTTTATCTAGGCAGTTATTACCAAGGATTGTGTGTGTCTCTTGGACTACATACTGTTGGATGTGTGTGTGAGTATGTACGTGCGTGTGTGGGTATGTACGTGCGTGTGTGCTGGACTGAGTTCAGGGTTGTGAAATGAATTCCAACTTTCTCACACAGCACAATGATTAATTAATGTGATTAAATGTGTTCTGAGGGCAGACTGAAGCATGGTGTGCAACAGCTAAATGACTCTATGAAGTCAGTCTGTTCAATACAGGTTCCTAGACCAGCAACAACACACACACATCAGTGGTTCTTACACCTGCTCATGTCAAGGACCCCCAAATTCACATGCATTTGGCCACAGACCTCAGACCCCCCCCATATATCAGTACAAGATTATATATAGCATATATAGCATATATACTCAGTCTGGACATAACGTATAAGCACACAATGCACAGAAACTAAAGTACATCTAATAAAACCGACTCTAAAAAAAATATATATATTAAAACTCAATTACTGGCAGAGTTCAAACATCACTTATTGGGGGCACATTATTATTTTTGGCTAGTACTCAAAGGAGCACCTGTACATAGTACGTAGTTTAATGCACACTGCACACAGCAACGCGGGGGGGGGGGGGGTGTTAACATAAACATTGGTGCAGTGCTACATAGGAGGAAAGGCAAGTTCTGTAGTCAATATAAGCAATGATTGTATGTATGCCGCAAAGGTACAGTATGTGGCTATGTACCCATAAATAAGATTGTGCTCATCAGCCCTATCCATGTGAGAATGATAACGTTGCCACTTCTGAAAATAGAGCTCCACCTTTCATGCATTCTATATTGCGGCTAGTTTTCCCAAACTGAATAAACCACAGAGATGCCACAGGTGCAGAGGAGGCTTTCCACTTCTTAATGGAATGAAAATCACTGAAGCATTCATGGAGGTTTATTTTTGTCACATTCCTGAGCCAATAATAGCCAATAATTTATATTCATATCTATATTATTATATATTATATTATAGTATGTAATGACAAATGTAAATCAACATCCTGTTTACTTTTGTTATATTTCCTTTTCCTTTTCTGTTTTTAGTAATATTTCTATGATATTACTCTTTTTTTTCCCCATTTGTGTTTTCATAAATTATGCTACTGTGATAATTAATCACAGACTTATTATTATTATTATTTGTATTATATAAAAAGGTGGGCAAAATAAGCTTTATGCTTCAGCCCATACCTTTTCGGTCAGAACTAGTCACTGCGTTGACTAATTAATGTAATATAAATTAAGCAATGTAAATTGCTTAAACCTATTTTTGTTTATCTGTTTTTGTAAAAATGACCGAAATAAAGATTCAAACTCAAACTCAACTCAACTCAATAAGACAATAATATCATAAGAGCAAAATCACATTTAAAACATTCTCTTTGAACTCGGATCATCGGTATATATTCTTTATTATACTTTCTTCCTGGACCAGCAGCAACACACACAGAGCAGTGGTTCTCACACCTGGGCATCATGTCGAGGACCCCCAACGTTATAGTTATTACACCTGGGCATCATGTCAAAGACCCCCAACGTTATAGTTATTACACCTGGGCATCATGTCGAGGACCCCCAACGTTATAGTTATTACACCTGGGCATCATGTCAAGGACCCCCAACGTTATAGTTATTACACCTGGGCATCATGTCAAGGACCCCCAACGTTATAGTTATTACACCTGGGCATCATGTCAAGGACCCCCAACGTTATAGTTATTACACCTGGGCATCATGTCAAAGACCCCCAACGTTATAGTTATTACACCTGGGCATCATGTCAAGGACCCCCAACGTTATAGTTATTACACCTGGGCATCATGTCAAAGACCCCCAACGTTATAGTTATTACACCTGGGCATCATGTCAAGGACCCCCAACGTTATAGTTCTCACACCTGGGCATCATGTCAAGGACCCCCAACGTTATAGTTCTCACACCTGGGCATCATGTCAAGGACCCCCAACGTTATAGTTCTCACACCTGGGCATCATGTCAAGGACCCCCAACGTTATAGTTATTACACCTGGGCATCATGTCAAAGACCCCCAACGTTATAGTTATTACACCTGGGCATCATGTCAAAGACCCCCAACGTTATAGTTATTACACCTGGGCATCATGTCGAGGACCCCCAACGTTATAGTTATTACACCTGGGCATCATGTCAAAGACCCCCAACGTTATAGTTATTACACCTGGGCATCATGTCAAGGACCCCCAACGTTATAGTTATTACACCTGGGCATCATGTCGAGGACCCCCAATGTTATAGTTATTACACCTGGGCATCATGTCAAGGACCCCCAACGTTATAGTTATTACACCTGGGCATCATGTCAAGGACCCCCAACGTTATAGTTATTACACCTGGGCATCATGTCAAAGACCCCCAATGTTATAGTTATTACACCTGGGCATCATGTCAAAGACCCCCAACGTTATAGTTATTACACCTGGGCATCATGTCAAAGACCCCCAACGTTATAGTTATTACACCTGGGCATCATGTCAAGGACCCCCAACGTTATAGTTCTCACACCTGGGCATCATGTCAAGGACCCCCAACGTTATAGTTCTCACACCTGGGCATCATGTCAAGGACCCCCAACGTTATAGTTCTCACACCTGGGCATCATGTCAAGGACCCCCAACGTTATAGTTATTACACCTGGGCATCATGTCAAAGACCCCCAACGTTATAGTTATTACACCTGGGCATCATGTCAAAGACCCCCAACGTTATAGTTATTACACCTGGGCATCATGTCGAGGACCCCCAACGTTATAGTTATTACACCTGGGCATCATGTCAAAGACCCCCAACGTTATAGTTATTACACCTGGGCATCATGTCAAGGACCCCCAACGTTATAGTTATTACACCTGGGCATCATGTCGAGGACCCCCAATGTTATAGTTATTACACCTGGGCATCATGTCAAGGACCCCCAACGTTATAGTTATTACACCTGGGCATCATGTCAAGGACCCCCAACGTTATAGTTATTACACCTGGGCATCATGTCAAAGACCCCCAATGTTATAGTTATTACACCTGGGCATCATGTCAAAGACCCCCAACGTTATAGTTATTACACCTGGGCATCATGTCAAAGACCCCCAACGTTATAGTTATTACACCTGGGCATCATGTCAAAGACCCCCAATGTTATAGTTATTACACCTGGGCATCATGTCAAAGACCCCCAACGTTATAGTTATTACACCTGGGCATCATGTCAAGGACCCCCAACGTTATAGTTATTACACCTGGGCATCATGTCAAAGACCCCCAACGTTATAGTTATTACACCTGGGCATCATGTCAAAGACCCCCAACGTTATAGTTATTACACCTGGGCATCATGTCAAAGACCCCCAACGTTATAGTTATTACACCTGGGCATCATGTCAAAGACCCCCAACGTTATAGTTATTACACCTGGGCATCATGTCAAAGACCCCCAACGTTATAGTTATTACACCTGGGCATCATGTCAAGGACCCCCAACGTTATAGTTATTACACCTGGGCATCATGTCAAAGACCCCCAACGTTATAGTTATTACACCTGGGCATCATGTCGAGGACCCCCAACGTTATAGTTATTACACCTGGGCATCATGTCGAGGACCCCCAACGTTATAGTTATTAGTAATAACTATAACGTTGGGGGTCCTCGACATGATGCCCAGGTGTAATAACTTATTACACCTGGGCATCATGTCGAGGACCCCCAACGTTATAGTTATTACACCTGGGCATCATGTCAAAGACCCCCAACGTTATAGTTATTACACCTGGGCATCATGTCAAAGACCCCCAACGTTATAGTTATTACACCTGGGCATCATGTCGAGGACCCCCAACGTTATAGTTATTGTGTACGGTGTGAATGGCACTCCTGCATTGTACCTAGAGGATATATTTTAGTAGCCAACCAAGAAAACGGAGTTATAACCATTACACACAGGACCAACTGGCGGCGTGCACTATCTAGGTCGTCCCTCCATGAGAATGTTTTGAATTAACCGTTTCTGCGCCATTGCCGTAGATCTAGGTCAATTGAAGCCTATTATTTAATACTACGCTTACCGCCATTGCCGTTGATCAATTGCAATTGCGCTTTTATAGCGCTTTCGATTGATCAAGCCATTAGCATCGGGTACCTGTTGTTGTCATGACAATGGATCACCCATCTTAGATCGTCCTCGCCATAATAATCCATTCTATCTGTTTCTTTCAATCGCCTGTATCTCCTATTCCTTGTCCCAGATGGCATTTTTGGTCAAAACAACGTTTCTTTGATGGCACAGAGCCGACACTGTGGAGGCCTCCAGTGCCCCGGCAACTTTTTAGAAGTAGTTAAAATAGTACATCCACAACTAATTTCTCTTTTGGGTCTCGAGCTAAAAGGTTTGGGAACCCCTGCTCCACAGGATGACAACTGAGTTTAATGACAGACAGACAGACAGACAGACAGACAGACAGACAGACAGTCAGTCAGTCAGTCAGTCAGTCAGTCAGTCAGTCAGTCCTCTGCATGGATGTCCAAGGACATGGGAACAGTAGAGCTCTGAGGAGGAGGCTGCGTGTTAATTACTATGCACTGATTAGCGCCAGTCTGTCTAACGCTCTAATGAAGAGAGATGAGGAGCGTGGAGAAGCTGCCACTGCCGGGAGGCAGAGAGGGCTGCTGCTATTCCTAGGCCTGTCACAATTATCTCACCTGATTGCAATTACGTGAGATAACTGCAATTATTTCCGCACAAATTGTCAGAATCGTTTTCCAATTTCCATTCATCTGTACTATAAGTTGACCTGTTAATGATATTTGGCATATCTGCCCTGTGCCATTTTTGTTTACGAAGCCTAAAAACAGAAATGCAATTCTTACAATTAAAGTCTTAATTGCAATTCATTGTATGACAATTAATGGTAACAGGCTAACTATTGCCTTCTTGTTGTCTTTGGTTTGGACAGGTTGTCAAAAAACTTCAAAGTTCACTACGCCATGTCATTATAATATAGACAGAAAGAAGTTCACAACACATGTCATTATATGTGAAATATGTAACCTTTTTAATTAATACAATGTAATGTTCAATCTGTAAGGTAGAGTATTTTAATACAACATCAAGTATCGTTGCTGTCGGGAGGAAACCATCTAACTCCATTTTTGAGATTTTTTCTATAAATCGGCGCTATTGGACACCATTTATGTCTCTAAGTTGGTTAAAAGAACCTCATGTAAATATCGGACAAAACCTCTTAACTCCACTGGGCCCTCGAACTGTCTGCTAAAGCAGCTAACTCCACCCCTCTCATGCAAGTAATTTACAATCTATAAAGTCACAATACCAACTTTGATGAGGCAGTATTGCTTTGATCCTCTCCACATTTTGGAGTAACTGTAGGTGGTTTATTCCCGACAGCAGAGATATACAATTGGGGTGTTTGTATTTTGTCTCCCTGCTCTTTTATTGAGATATTTAGATTGTGTCAAAGCAAGGTCATGTCACCTTGACACAGGATCTGTGACACATTTTTTACCTGATAAATATAATATATAAATATAAAATGTAAGCAAGCAGGCAGGCTTTATTTAGTTCAAAGGTTAAAAAAAAGGGACGAAACTGGCAAGTCCGGGGTGGAAGGGGAAAGTTGCATAGAAGTGCAGGATTAACGACACATCGTCATATTATAGTTAACTACGGTACACATGCCATCGTAGACAGAAAGAAGATCATAATACAACATTATAATGACATGCAGTTGAAGTTAACTAAACAAGTCAGCATAGGCAGAAAGAAGATAATCCAATACCGTGAGATGGGAGAAGCAGTGTGGAACTAGATGAGAACAGAGCCCAGTGGTGTCACCAGTGAGGTTGTCAGTAAATTGATGCTGTCTGTAATTGATTGTGTGGTGTGATGGTCAGTTGATTGATGCTCTCTGTAATTAATTGTGTCGTCAGTGGAGTGGATTATTGAATCAAAGTGTGTACAACTCCGTCACTCTGTAGCTGACTCTTGGCGTGGCCATGCCTGCGTTTCAGTCGTGTGTTTCAGTATGAAGACTGTGTTTCATAGCGATGTAACAATACCACACATTTACCATACGATAATATATATAGGTTCACGATATGATGATATGATATATTTATCAACAATAATTAAAATTAATGAATAAAATAAATTATGTTCCAAATGTTCACTTAATGTATTATGACATGCTCAGATTATTGATGTTATGGTCCATGTGAGTAATGACATGCACTCTGCTTGTTTGAGGCTTTGTGCCTCTTTAGCTTGTGTCTCTTGGTACAGAGCTGGCAGAACTGTTTGACTAAAGCTAAATTAGCTGCTAAGCTAAATGTCAAGGCTATATTGCTTAGCCAATGACAACAGGTTATGAGAGAGGTTATTGCTAGTGCTACAACGTAGAGGCAGGCTAATTTATTCGTATTTATTTGGCGTGAATACTTAAATTCCCAGCCAATTACATATTTTGACGCATGTTTTTGTGAAAGCCCACACTGCCAAATACATATTTTTATTTTTACACTAGATGGTGCTCTTAGCTAACCTATGATTCACTGTTTGATTCCTATTGAAGCCAGGAACCAGGAAATCATGTGCTCTCAAAAACTTGCTTCCCATCCACTCCCACATTAGAGCATTTTCTAGAACGCCTCTTCCTGTATAGTTCCACTTCAGCAGCGACCATCATAGCATTTTCAACAGAGCATAACAACACATAAGGGAACGCAGTGAACTTCACACTTAAATACCCAACAGCGCCACCCCATGGTCACATAACACATTGTGTGTGTTTTCAGGACTCTGCCCAGGAAGGCGTCATCACCAGAGACATCCACAGAACGTTCCCAGCTCACGACTACTTTAAAGAATCTGATGGTGATGGACAAGACTCGCTCTTCAAGATCTGCAAGGTGACATCACAGTGACACGTCAGCACGCACATTGGCGCACACGCACACTCACACTCACACAGCACGTAGAGTAACATGAACACAATAGAGATAATTATAGCTCGGTGCACAATGTTTCTCGCACCTTTGACCACTGAGGGAGTGAGGGTACAATGACAGCAGAGCAGGAAATAACTCACATCACTGAGATGAAACTGTGTTTTATTTCAATACATAATAGATTCAATTTATTCTAAATATTCTAATAGAATGACCCAGGGGACAGCGGGCGGGAGGGACTGGCAGAGAGATGGAGGGAGATAGGAAGAGAGAAAGGGAGAGAGAGAGAGAGAGAGAGCGATAGAGAGAGACAGGATGACGGTTTGGGCAGTAGGAGAGGTTAGTATGTGGGCCAGTGTGGGCAGACTGCTGGTCATTTGTATGTAAATATATGCAGATTGTGTGTCGCTGAGTGTGTCCGGATGCTGGGCGTCGTGCACCTGTGATGTGTTGACAGGCACACAGTGTTCAGTATGCCGTTTACAATGCATCTGCTTCCACAGTGTTTAACCACTCAAACCCTGTATGGCTTACCGGAGTCCCTCTATGCTATAGTGTCTGTTTTTTTGCTGAATCTCTCTCTCTCTCTCTCTCTCTCTCTATCTCTCTCTCTATCTCAGGCCTACTCAGTATATGATGAGGAGATTGGATATTGTCAGGGACAGTCTTTTCTGGCTGCAGTTCTGTTGCTGCATGTGAGTATTACCAGTACACCCAGCATCTTCACAGTATATTACCAGTATACAGCAATCTGAGGTGGTTTAAAATGACGATGGTATCCAGTTCAATACTGTCATGAACCGTAGTAACGTGATAGGTTACAAACCGTAAGGTAGAGGTCCAAATAGACGGACCAGAATCATAATGGGCCCATGAATTTTGTTCATATACCCACATTTTGGGTATATGAACAAAATTCATGGGCCCATTATGATTGAAAAAGATCTCAGAACCATTTAATGGTTCTGAGATCTTTTTCAAATGACCCAGACCTGGTTGTACCTGGTGAAAATTGTCCGAGATCCGATTTGTTCCGAGATATTACAGACCCAACCGCTTATTTTATAGACCCAACATTCAGCAGTCTACAATAAGAGACGATGATAATTAAATTGCATGTTTTCACCTCGATGACTAAGGAATATATGATCGCACACGCCACATGCGCATTTTGATTCCATGGAGGTATATGTTGATGCACTGAGTCTCTCCACTCTCACTGAACTGACAGCATGTTGAATAATAGAATAACATCAGTTGAATATAGAGTGTTATTTTAAATACGTGTTTTTATTATAAATCAACGAATCAACGTGATAATTTCAAATTAATGTTTTATAATCGACTGAGTGTACACATTGTACAGTATTACTCTGATTCACTACTTAAACCATCTTTTATTCTTTGTTGTACAAAGTTGTAGCACAAAATTAGCGAAAATAGCCGATCTACCGAGCTCACAACACGCCACGATGGGACCGTTGTGAGCGTGTCAATTGCCTGTTTTAAAACATCTATTATTTTATTGAAATAGATTTGTCTTTTAAATATTCAATTGAATGTGTTGCAGCCCTAATTACACATACACATACAATATGTACAAAATACAAATACATTACAGATCATGACCACTCCCAGACAGTCAGTTTAGCAACACCATAATAGACTTCAACGCACATTCAGAGATTCACATAATAAGTAAAAAAAAAATAAGATCAGATGAAAATATAAATATAGGCATAACTATCATGTACTAAATATCACCACTAGTGACAAATTGTACATGATTTACACCTACAAACTAATAGATTATTATAACTAATAATAATAATAATTTCTTCACCAGACATCATGAGAAATGAAAGAACCGCTGATGTCGTTTGTGTGTAAATGTGTTATGTGCGTGCGTGAGTGTGAGCGTGTTTATACGTGTGTGTGGGTGTTGAAGGATGAAGCAGAATGATGAATAGAGCACACATTCCCCACTCTGAAATGACCTTGGATGAGACGGAGACAGACAGACAGAGAGTGGGGGGGGGTAGAGGTTATTTTGTATAACGTCCAACACGAATCCAGTAGTCAGGAGAGAGTAGGATAGGAGAGAGAGAAGGAAAGAATGTAGAAAAGACAGGAGAGGGGAGGAGGTAGTGTAGGCTAGAGGTAAGCAGGGAGATATTAACCACTTATATGTGTGTTCACACTACCATACAGCATGTCCTCGAAAGTGTTGTCAGCTACTGTACATTGGCTCTGAGTCACCATTGTGTGAAGTGTGAGGATAAAAATGTAAAAATGCGTGGTATAAAAATAACTCGGAACTGGCTCACAGAAATACTTTGTTTAGCCACACATTTGGGCTTAAAGTTCTCAGTCCTGGGGACAGATTTCAGTCCTGAGGATTTCATAGGGGTCATTTAATGAGATCAGTCAGATTTGCAAAAGATAGTCTTGGGATTCATTTTAGCTTTAAGCCCAATTTCTTATTTTAAAGGGGCTATAATAATATTATGGGTTGTGTCTGCTGTCTGTGTGGATCAGCATCCAGATGCGTGCTACGCGCTCCAGAGAAGGTGCACGGCTCTCCAACTACCACCATTATGATTGATGTTAAAATACAGTCCTATTAGTCCGGCAGCCAACAGGCTTCTTTTGTTTAAAGGGAGAAATTTGGTATATAGTCTTTTTTATTGGCCTAAAATATTGTCTACTGTATATACAGTACATACATTCATGAATCCACTTGCTGACCGGCTGTCACTATTGACACATTTTTATAGGGGTTTCTTGTGACCCTACTACTACCTATGGCAGGCAAAAATGTCAAGCTTTCCTTATGCTTTAAGTAGCATGTGACATGTCAAACTAGGGGGTTGTCATGATTCTGAATCCATCCAGTAGGGAAAGCCAGTTTGAAAAGGTGGGTTTTGAGTGTGCTTTTGAACATTTCGAAGGTGGGGGCAGCTCTGATGTGAGTTGGGAGTGAGTTCCAAGCCTACTGTACCCCGGTTACTGTAATCCACAAGATTACACATTTTAAAATGTACTGTAAGACGTTACAGTTGGTGTTTGTTACTTCTCAACTTGCTACTTGTTACTTGCCAGCTTTTTTCTCGTATTTTTCCTGGTAGAATGTTTAAATGAGACTCAAAGTAAACTCATAGGTTAGCGAAGAGCACCATCTAGCATAAAAACTAAAAACACACAAAAAGCGTCATTATTTTCTGTATGGTTTCCAGATGCCAGAGGAACAGGCGTTCTGTGTGTTGGTGAAGATCATGTACGACTACGGCCTCAGAGATCTGTACAGGAACAACTTTGAGGATCTTCACTGTAAGTTCTACCAGCTGGAGAGACTACTACAGGTACGTACAGTGGCGTGCACAGACACTTTGAGGGGCAGGTGCTCAAGTGAAACAAAAGGGCACCTTAAATGTTAAAAAAACAACATTTCTCTAACACACACACACCCCGGCTCTGTGCTCTGAGAGCCGTATCCAGTACTTCACAGATGGAGGTCTCCAATTGCTACCGGCTCACATGCACGGGCGTGAAGTGCCCGTGCGGAAAAAAAAGGAGTATTTCCGATTATAAAGTCGTTATTTTCGGGTCAAAAACGGGTCTGCACAGCAGAAATAGCCTTGTGCAAATCTTACATTTTTGATGAGCCTGCTCACTGGTCATTTTAACTTTTTTCAATATTGCATATTGCCTATGGTAAATACCATAATAACATAAACACATCAATTTAACTTGAACAACCAATGTCAATTTGAAGCATTCCCTGCTGAGAGAGAGAGAGAGACGTCTCTCTAGTCTCTATCGCACGTTAGAGAGAGAGAGGGGGGGGGGGGGGTCACGTTAGCATCAAGCTAAGCGTACGTTCGTTCCATATAAATGACAGATCCACATCGCTCATGGGGCCTCTGCAGGCATGCAGCTCCAATGCCCCATGCGCCTAGTAGATCTCTCGTTTCGCTCACTTTCCCCTCCGAGTCAGCGACCGGCCAACTTTTTGGACCGGGTCCGTCATTCGTGACTCGTGATAATGTAAGAAGTCAGAAGCCCTTTCTGCAAACTTCTGCCCTGTGCAGAGTGTACGCGCGTTCACGTTGAATGAGAGTGAACGGAGGCGGAGGCGCGGAGGGAGGGGCACGATGCCTCCCGTGTGGGTGTGTGTGTGTGTGTGTGTGGACAGTCTCACACACATACAACATCATGACAAATTTATGAATAAATATATTATAAGCTTTTAATCCAGAATTGATCGATGTCACCATGGGCCACATACTATACAGTATAATACACGTACAAATAATACAAAACAAGAAAAGAATTGTACCAAATGGACGTGACAAAAGGGCATGTTGGTCCAGAGAGGGCCACTAGGGGGTGCTCAAGCACCCCTTGGCGTCTACGTATGCACGCCCCTGGGTACGTACCTTCTCCCGGATTCAAGTTCTCAGTCATGTGGCATGCCACCAATGATTTCACTCATTTGGATCTAATGGAAGCCAGCATGTCTTTTTCGAAAACATGTCGTACAAAATAGCCTATCTACAAGCTCTCAATGGCTATTTTTGATTGTTATTTTAAGATTAGAGCATTTGAAGTGGTCAAACTAGTATGTTCAGAAACATTGTCCATAAAACCCTAATGATACAGGATATTTCATATAAAATAAAAAGTTACAAGTTACAAGATTCTTGGTCAGAAGAAGGTCTTTTGTGAACAAAAGTGCTCTCAAGACTCTTGCCAGAGTCCTAATTCAGCCCTCCTTTGACTGTGCTTCCAACTCTTGGTTCTCCAACATCCCAATGTCACTTAAGACTAAGCTTCAAATCTCCCAAAACAAACTAATTCCACTACTTCTCGGCCTGGGGCCCATGACCCACCTCTTTTCAACTCATTTTGCTAGCCTATGTTGGCTCTGGGTATACAGAGTTAAGCAATTGAAAATGGGATTGACATTCAAAATTGTAAATGCAGCTTTGCCCTCAGTAACCACATGCCTGACTAATTTTAATTAAGAAAGTGAGCGACACACAGGCATAATACTAGAGGGAGCGAGAACAACGACCTGTTACCACGCACGCACTTATAAAACAAACATGGGTAACTTCTCCTTCTACAGCACTGTCACACAAGTATGGAATGCCCTGACCCTTCTCTCAAAAATAGCAGAACACTGGGCATCCTTTAAAACTGTCCAGAAAATCAGAAATCTGCTAAACAAAAGTGTGTGTGCACGGCTGTGCGCGCACGTGCACTACTGCTGCCTATTTTCACACCCATCAAGTGCCGAGCTGTGAGCTTGTAGATGTGTTGTGTAGGAACAGATCCTAGACCTGTATAGTCATGTTTTAAACTGTTAGTGTCCTGTCTGTGTGTTGTGTAGGAACAGATCCTAGACCTGTATAGTCATGTTTTAAACTGTTAGTGTCCTGTCTGTGTGTTGTGTAGGAACAGATCCTAGACCTGTATAGTCATGTTTTAAACTGTTAGTGTCCTGTCTGTGTGTTGTGCAGGAACACATCCTAGACCTGTATAGTCATGTTTTAAACTGTTAGTGTCCTGTCTGTGTGTTGTGTAGGAACAGATCCTTGACCTGTATAGTCATGTTTTAAACTGTTAGTGTCCTGTCTGTGTGTTGTGTAGGAACAGATCCCAGAGCTGTGGAGTCATTTCCAGGACTTGAACCTTGAAGCTCACATGTTCGCGTCCCAATGGTTCCTGACTCTGTTCACCGCCAAGTTCCCTCTGTGCATGGTGTTCCATATCACTGACCTACTGCTGTATGAGGTGAGACGTCTGTCTGTCTGTCTGTCTGTCTGGGCACATGGGAATTATCAAAACCACACAAATTGTTTACTAATTATTATTTTTAATCCACTATCGGCGTCAGAATTAAGCAATATTACACAAGAGGGTGTGCTTTACCGTCATTAATGGAACGCCTGCATTGCTGCAGGAACAAGCCGATAGGCGAATTTGTAAGCAGCGCAGAAGTGATTTTCTGAAAAAGAACACTGTCGGGTGATAGCAGATGTAGATCTAGTAGCAGATTTACAAGCTCAAAACATGTCGCTTTGCGCTGGGTTTCGAGCTTGTAGATCTGCTACTTTTGATGCTTTTGTTTGACGCTGTAGTATGATCAAAGTAAGCCTTGCCAAGCAATGTGGCCCATAGGGCAGTAGCCTATCTCCTGTTTCTGTAGTGTGAGGTAGCTTGATGTATAGTACATATAGTATATATAGAATATAGTAGTATATATAATACTATAATAATAATATAGGGTGGACATTACGCTAGGCCCTTGATGCTGAGTACCAAGCAGGGGGGCACTGGGTCCCAATCTTTCAGTCTTTGGTATGACCCCGCCGGGGATCGAACCCCGACCGGAAAATACAAATAAAAATCATATGTATTTAAATGGTAATTATTGGTTTTCTGCCCGACAACAACAATGTAAAGTTCAAGTTGTGGTGGTTGAGTGGGAGGATGATGCTATATGGACATGAGCGACACGTTGTCAGTGCAATAACCCTGGCAACACCAGACATACTGTCATTTGATTGGCTGACAGACTGGTTGCAGGCCTCTACTTCCTACATTCCCCATGATAGAAAATAGTCCAGCTTACCACTAGAGCTGTCATGATCATGCATGACAGTTAGTTGTCATATAAATCATTGATTGTGGTTAATGATTTTATTTATTTATTTATTTTTGGCATTGAACCCGTGACAATTTAAGAACTCTACGTCTCTGTTAGTTGGTAATGATGATAAAATTGCACTATTTTTGCAACTCGGTCTGTGTCTCAAAGGAGTGGCTGTGGGAACCATGACCTAATAATTAGGCTTTTCTTTTAAACAAGATTTTATTTTATTTTTAACACGAGAACAATGGCTTCTATTATAGGATTCCCCACCGATATTGTCACTGGTAGGAAGGTTTCTGAACTGTCCACACTCCACAGCCCTCCTCTGAGACACGGACTGAGTAGACAAAAATGGTACCATATTAATGAGCATTAATGAGAACCAATTATATGAATATAAGTTAAATTAATACCGTAATTATATACTTTTATATTTTTTCAAAATGTCAAAAAGAGCAAACCTACAAGCTCATAAGATGTCACATTGCAACTTGTGGTAAGCATCTGCTATTTTTGCTATTTGAATGTTTTGTATAGTTTTGTTATGCTTATGAACATTTTAGAAAGCCCTTGGAAGTGGAATAGCGTGGAAATAATGATGGAAATATGAAATATGTTAATTTCATCCTGCTGCTTTCATACAGATGAAGGAAAACCATTATAACGATTATGCAAATATAATTGCCATTAGCTCAATATCGTCTCTGTCGGAAAGGGAAGCCTCATACAATCAAAACTGTTACTTTCAAATTCAAAAATAGCGAAAGTGGATCTGCTGCTTTTGATAGGCCTACTTTTGTGGAATACCGGATGACTCGCCCCGGTGCTTCCTCCCGGAATTGTCACCAGTGAGGGGGATAACTTTGTAATATGCTATTGGCTGTTTGTATTCTTTTTGGAAAAATATAAAAAGATACTCCTGTAGAAAGGCTATATTATTTTACTTATATTGACCCTATAAACAATTTAGTATTATTTAGTATATGTAAGGTTTTGCACACTCAAATGGTACCTCGTCAGATAATCCCCACATACTGTAGCCTACAACAACTTCTGTGAACAGACTTCAATGTAGTAGCTTTTCATAAATTATATTTGTACTTGATTGTAGTTTAGTTTATATTTAGAGAAATTCAAAGTCCAGCCGTCTGCTGTCCAGCCTCTCCCACCCCTCACTGGGGAAAATTCTGGGAGGAAAACAGAAACGGGGCGAGTCATCTTGTTACCCTTTTGTGTGGGCATTCATTTATTTAAAAAACAAAAACATAGAATATGGAGAAGAGATAAGAGGTTTCTGCACATGAGCAACAATATAAAAAAAAAAAAAAAAAAAAAAAAGGCAGGCCTGCTTTCTTAGAACATCAGTTTGTATCAAAGACCCCCACATTAATATGTATTGTATTTAGCCACGGACCCCCATCTGAAACTATTTCGTGCCAGGGACCTCCAGAAGAGAAGATTTGGGTTTAAACAAATGCAAAGACTATTAGAAATCAAATTATATATTTATCTTTTTCTTATTATATATATTTTTTTTCTTATTATTATATATTTGGATAGCCAAAGTATAAATGGATCAAGTGGTTAAAATGATGCTGAATTTATAAAAAAAGAAAGAATCTGGGGAACCCCTGGGAGCCCCCCAAGGACCCCTGGAGAGTCAGTGGACCCCAAATTGAGAACAACTTCCTTAGAAAACGAAGTTTTTTCACACCTTGTGTTCCAGGTATTCCAGGCAAATGCAATTTGTTTCTGTCACCCAGAAATCTCGTATCCATTTTTCTAAATGTAGTCCCCCCCCCAATAGATTAATGTCTTACTTTCATCATACAAGAGTGTCGCACAAAAGTAGTGAAAATAGCAGAAGCTCACACAACGTACCACGATGCAACACGTAAGATTGTAGATGGCCTATTTTCAATATTTAAAATCTTAAAAAATGAACTATTTTGGACATACAAGGTCTCCACCCGACAGCAACAAATTAATTCAGGGATAAGGGATTAGACCGAACAAAGCTCCTTTTTGTCTCATTTCATTACTATTCTAGTTGTAAAACAATAGGCAGAGCAGCTATTAATATCTGGAAGTTTAACACTGATGATGAAGGACCAATGGGATTGTTGGGGATTAATTTAACCAAGATAAAAAGTTTAAATTGCCCATCCATCACCAATAATTCTATCATGTTCCTTCATCAGTGTGAAACTTTAAAACATGCACAGCTGCTCTCCCCATTGTTTTAGAATAAGAATTATAATTAAATGTAACAAAAGGTTCTTTTGTGCTCACTAATCTCTTAACTGGGCTCCTAACCTCCTATCCCACAATTCATAGCAAAACCTGCAGCTCAAGGTGAGGAAAGAGTTGCTCTTTGTTACTGCTGAAGGCAGACGATTGGATGTCTCATAGAACTAGGGAAGGAAGAAAGAAAGAAACATTCTCTAGAGAAATCGTCCAAAAGAAAAGCAGATGTGCCGTCCATAAGACGACAATGGCGTTATTAGGGGTTGAACCGTAGCAAAGGGAAACCTGCCCTTCCAGAGTGGAAATCTTTGAAAACACTACGCCTCACGTCTCCATGTAAAGTGTTAGCCCCTATTGGTTTGATTTTTTATTTATTTATCGTTAACCAGTGTTAATTTAGATAACGTTCTATGTTTAATATCACTCACCCAGTTCTGGAACATGCAATCAATTAATTACCAGCTGCATTATCTGCGGGGGTCCGCTATAACTGCCTCTGTGTCAGTTTCAGCGCAATAGTTTAGGTAGGAACCGAAATTCTGTAAGGCGGAACTATTGTGTTCTGAGTCGTTGGTTTCCGCCAGGACATATTTGCGGTTATGCACGTACATACGGTTTAGCCAAGCCCCCAGTAAGGCTATCCAACGTTGAAGCTGCCACTACCTACTGGCGAAATGTGGAATTGCAGCACTTTCATGGAGGTGGACGGACGTTCATGACATCACGTGCATAAGCCCGGACCTCAAATTTTAGGTCCGGGGCTAGGCTAGGCTAAACTTCTGCTCGCTCGAGCCATTGAGTTATTATTATACTTCCGGCAGTCTTCTGGGTGCTTCAAAACACCACTGAGCAACTTCTATTTAAACGAATAGCGGGGGGCGGGGCTAACGCTCCGGTTCGGTCTCTATCCATATTATACTATGTATAATGGGTTTAGCCAATGAAAAAGCCAACTGGACTTGCACAGCGACGTCAGCCAATGAGAAAACCACCTGGACTAGAGGACTAGCTTGTACTTCGATGATAGACTCGGCTTGCTATTGCATAGCAGCTGGTAAAAAAACTAACCAATCCTACTCTAGCACCATCTAGTGGCACATGTAGGCAGAGGTGGGGAGACAGTCTTTGTCTGTCTCTTATTCTCTCTTTATCTACCTTCCTCTCCTCTTCTCTCGCTCTGTCTGTTTCTGTCTGTCTGTCTCTCACTCCCTGTTTCTGTCTCTCTCACTCACTGTCTCTCTATAAGTCTCTTTTTCTGCCTCTTTCTGTCCGCCTGTGTCTCTGTCTCTCTGTTGGTCTGTCTTTGTCTGGAGTTATTTTTAGAGGTGTCAGGTTATTTTTAGTACTCTGTTACCATGTGAACGTGTTGTCGGGAGCAACTGAGGAGACGGGTCTTCCCTAGCACCTCTCTGCGCGGTATGTGTATGTGTGTGTGGTGCGTGTTGCGCTTGTTTCTCAACTAGTGGCTCAAGACCTACTGTAAAAGCGGTCGTGAGATATTCTGACAGGAACATAGTTTAGTGTTTAATATTGCGTCTGACTTTGCAGTCGACACAAAACCACCCAATGGTTCCAGTTAAACCAGTTTGGACCTGGTGGTCACAATAAAACCAGTGGTTCATGGCCCACTGGTTATATTTTGGCAATGGTCCCCATTGCAAGATGTGTGTTGTTCAACATGTTGTACAATATTCAATGTTTCAATGCGTTCCTAAAATCATCTGTTTTCAATTTCAAATAGCCGATATATAACTAACTAATTAAACTGATTTTGATGCTATATTTTGTAGGGGGACCCTCTGGAGCCCCCCTCATAGACCCCACTTTGAAAACCACTGCAGTAAACCACTTTAGTCCCAGTGAAACTAGTTTGGACCAGTGGTGGTCCCAGTAAAACCAGTTTGGACCAGTGGTGGTCCCAGTAAAACCAGTTTGGACCAGTGGTGGTCCCAGTGAAACCAGTTTGGACCAGTGGTGGTCCCAGTGAAACTAGTTTGGACCAGTGGTGGTCCCAGTAAAACCAGTTTGGACCAGTGGTGGTCCCAGTGAAACCAGTTTGGACCAGTGGTGGTCCCAGTGAAACCAGTTTGGACCAGTGGTGGTCCCAGTGAAACCAGTTTGGACCAGTGGTGGTCCCAGTGAAACCAGTTTGGACCGGCGGTGGTCCTAGTAAAAGCAGTTTTGACCGTCGGTGGTCCCAGTAAAGCCGTTTGGTAAAATCAGTTTAGAACCAGTGTTAACTGCCTGTTTATGTTCTTTTCTCCACTATCCAGGGTCTGAACATCATCTTCAACGTGGCGCTGGCTCTCCTCAAGGTCAGTACTTTACTGTCTATCAGTCAGAACACTGGTTCTCAACCTGTGGGTGGGGACACCAAATCATTGAACATACATTATAGCCTAGGTGTATGCACTGTATCTGCACATTTCCAAAGGGACAATTTAAATACTTTTAAGAATGTATTAGAATATATGTAAGCACAAGTGAGAATACTTGCTGGGCATTTTTGCCTGACGCACCTCCGACGGTGCCATGAAAAAAATCGCTGCAAGCAGCGATAAGGCAGGATCAAGCAGGAAGGCAATAAGAATAATATACACAATAAGCCATAGAAACATGGAAGACTGAACTTGTGAAAAAAAGACCATGTAATTGTGACCGGGTCAGTTTTAAGTGTGTGTGTGTGTGTGTGTGTGTGTGTGTGTGTGTGTGTGTGTGTGTGTGTGTGTGTGTGTGTGTGTGTGTGGGTGTGTGTGTGTGTGTGTGTGTGTGTGTGTGTGTGTGTGGGGGGGGGGGGTCAGCTTTCTTGAAGACTCATACGCTGAGTTGTCTGTACTCAAATTTGAATCCATGACCTTGTGTTCCGAAGGCGAGAGCCCTACCTACTGAGCTAGAGCTATCCGGACACAATCAATTGTTGTATTGTTAACAGCATCATTCAAGAAGGCCATAAGCGAATATACTTTGAGTAGCTGGCTAGAGTAGTTCAGTATAGTAGAGATGTCATTAGGTGAGTAGTTAATTTTATCTGTCTCATGCTGGCTAGAGTAGAGAGTATAGTAGAGATGTCATTAGGTGAGTAGTTCATTTTATCTGTCTCATGCTGGCTAGAGTAGAGATGTCCGCCTGCAGTAACATCTCCAGGTGCTCTCCTGAGAACTAGCCCAAAAAAGTGATGTGCTCGCCTGCAACACAATCAGTGGCCAGAGAACCACTGATCTAGAAGACACATGTGGGTTTTCCTGGTCAGAGCTGTTTAGTAAACACGAGAACATTGAACCACGTCGGCCATGTTTGTTCTCCTGTCTGCGCTCAGAGGTCGACTCTGTGTATCTGTTTGTTTGTTTAAAAGGATCCTCTGTAGCCATGACAGTCAGCTAGTCTACTTGTACAGTAGTCCCTCAACTCAGAACTGTCTCTGAAAAGTCCTGACGTGAAGTGATTTTTCTATTGAGAATAAGATCATTGGGTCATCTTACAATCGTCTCATATACTGTAAATCCAAAAATAAACAAATTGTCCTGGCAGTATTGTCAGTGAAGTGGCTCTGTATCGTGTACAATAGTCAGTCACTCATAGAAACAGTCATGTTACTAATTCTGCGGCATTAACATTAGCATTTTCTTGCCGTCAGTTGATGCTTCATAACCATATTATGAGCAAACCACCATGCTTCATAAACATAATGAGCAAACCGCCATGCGGATATTACGAGATTACATAGATTGAAATTATTATTACTATTATTAATTATCATTATTAGTGTTGTTGTTGTTATTATTACCCACTATTCCACACCTGTAAACCTGTAAAATCTCTCCTACCTGGGGACCGGTGTCCCTCTGTTTGTCCTCTGGTTCCTGACTCTCTCCTACCTGGGGACCGGTGTCTCTCTGTTTGTCCTCTGGTTCCTGTCTCTCTCCTACCTGGGGACCGGTGTCCCTCTGTTTGTCCTCTGGTTCCTGTCTCTCTCCTACCTGGGGACCAATGTCCCTCTGTTTGTCCTCTGGTTCCTGTCTCTCTCCTACCTGGAGACCGGTGTCTCTCTGTTTGTCCTCTGGTTCCTGTCTCTCTCCTACCTGGGGACCGGTGTCTCTCTGTTTGTCCTCTGGTTCCTGTCTCTCTCCTACCTGGGGACCGGTGTCCCTCTGTTTGTCCTCTGGTTCCTGTCTCTCTCCTACCTGGGGACCGGTGTCTCTCTGTTTGTCCTCTGGTTCCTGTCTCTCTCCTACCTGGGGACCAGTGTCCCTCTGTTTGTCCTCTAGTTCCTGTCTCTCTCCTACCTGGGGACCGGTGTCCCTCTGTTTGTCCTCTAGTTCCTGTCTCTCTCCTACCTGGGGACCGGTGTCTCTCTGTTTGTCCTCTGGTTCCTGTCTCTCTCCTACCTGGGGACCGGTGTCCCTCTGTTTGTCCTCTAGTTCCTGTCTCTCTCCTACCTGGGGACCGGTGTCTCTCTGTTTGTCCTCTAGTTCCTGTCTCTCCTACCTGGGGACCAATGTCCCTCTGTTTGTCCTCTGGTTCCTGTCTCTCTCCTACCTGGGGACCGGTGTCTCTCTGTTTGTCCTCTGGTTCCTGTCTCTCTCCTACCTGGGGACCGGTGTCCCTCTGTTTGTCCTCTGGTTCCTGTCTCTCTCCTACCTGGGGACCGGTGTCCCTCTGTTTGTCCTCTGGTTCCTGTCTCTCTCCTACCTGGGGACCGGTGTCTCTCTGTTTGTCCTCTGGTTCCTGTCTCTCTCCTACCTGGGGACCGGTGTCTCTCTGTTTGTCCTCTGGTTCCTGTCTCTCCCCTACCTGGGGACCAATGTCCCTCTGTTTGTCCTCTGGTTCCTGTCTCTCTCCTACCTGGGGACCGGTGTCTCTCTGTTTGTCCTCTAGTTCCTGTCTCTCTCCTACCTGGGGACCGGTGTCTCTCTGTTTGTCCTCTGGTTCCTGTCTCTCTCCCTATCTGTTGTAAATTGAGCAAAAACTGACAGAAATGTGATGTATAAGACAAAGCGAACACAGTGGTATGATTAGCTGACACTGCCCTCTGTTGCTCACAAGACAGTATTGCGGCTGGAGTGCTCACTGGGTTCAGCCTAACGCAGGACACTCGGGTCCCTCCCCTCCTCCCGTCTCTAAGGAATCGCAATCAGCTGCACAGGTGAACTTGTAAAGAAGTGGGTGAAATAGTTTACAGTACAAGCTCCATCAGTTGCAGTTTTCAGGAAAGAGAAGAAAAGAAAAGATCAGCTAGGAAAGCAAGCATAGGAACATCAACATGATAGTCAACTGATACAACTGATAGTAAATGTGAATACATACAGTATACAGTATATAACACAAGGTTAAAAATAGCAGCAAATGTGTACATAAAGTACTATGACACCCTGCACCCCCCCCCCCTCAGTCAGGGCAAACTCAGCACCCCCTAGCTCTCACAAAAAACATTCCCAAAAAAAAAATCAAAAATGAATGAATTAAAAACAAAATTTCTCCATATAAATTTCTCCAGAGAAATTTGAAGAAGTGGTGAAAATAGCTCATGTACAAGCTCACATCTGCTATTTTCACTAGATATAGAACTAGGGTCCCGGACAAAAGTTTGTACTAGAGGTCCTGGTAGGAGATAAAACCATCAGTACTAGAGGTCCTGGTAGGAGATAAAACCATCAGTACTAGAGGTCCTGTTAGGAGATAAAACCATCAGTACTAGAGGTCCTGGTAGGAGATAAAACCATCAGTACTAGAGGTCCTGTTAGGAGATAAAACCATCAGTACTAGAGGTCCTGGTAGGAGATAAAACCATCAGTACTAGAGGTCCTGTTAGGAGATAAAACCATCAGTACTAGAGGTCCTGTTAGGAGATAAAACCATCAGTACTAGAGGTCCTGGTAGGAGATAAAACCATCAGTACTAGAGGTCCTGTTAGGAGATAAAACCATCAGTACTAGAGGTCCTGGTAGGAGATAAAACCATCAGTACTAGAGGTCCTGTTAGGAGATAAAACCATCAGTACTAGAGGTCCTGTTAGGAGATAAAACCATCAGTACTAGAGGTCCTGGTAGGAGATAAAACCATCAGTACTAGAGGTCCTGTTAGGAGATAAAACCATCAGTACTAGAGGTCCTGGTAGGAGATAAAACCATCGGTACTAGAGGTCCTGGTAGGAGATAAAACCATCAGTACTAGAGGTCCTGGTAGGAGATAAAACCATCGGTACTAGAGGTCCTGGTAGGAGATAAAACCATCAGTACTAGAGGTCCTGGTAGGAGATAAAACCAGCAGTATAATAATAATAATAATAAACTTTATTTATATAGCACATTTTTATACATAAAATGCAACTCAAAGTGCTTCACATAAAAATTAAAAATAACAAGCAGCGGAATGCCGGAAACAAAAAGGAGGTCAATCATTACAATACACAGTATTATACAATTAGCAAATAAAAATAGCAATACAAAACTAAAAAATTAAAAATGGTAAGGAAATGTGTACCAGAACACAAGATAAAACTAAACAAATGCCAAGTTGAAAAAATAAGTTTTCAGCTTGCTCTTAAAAACATCAAGGGAGGTCGCCCTTTTAAGGTGCAGTGGTAGGGTGTTCCACAACTTGGGGCCATAGACCCAGAAAGCGGCCTCACCGGTGTTCCTATGTTGAGCTTTTGGTAATTTTAAAAGAAGAGTGGATGAAGACCTGAGTGTTCTAGTGGGAACATACAAATTTATGGAATCCTTAATGTATGAAGGTGTTAGGTTATAAAGTGCTTCATATACAAATAAAAGTGCTTTAAAATCTATTCTAAATGCTACTGGTAACCAATGTAATGTTGACAGGACTGGACTAATGTGATCTCTTCTTCTGGTGTTTGTTAGTATTCTAGCTGCCGCATTCTGGATTATTTGTAATTCTTTTATAGATTTTTTGGGTAGTCCTGTAAAAAGGGAGTTGCAATAGTCTAGTCGGCTTGTGATAAAAGCATGTACAAGTCTAAAGTTACACCCAGGTCTGTGACCTCTGTTTTGACATGTCTAGCCAGGGATCCAAGCATTAGCTTGACCTTTTCTCTCTCAGACTGGGGACCAGTGAGAAGGATCTCAGTTTTTCCTTCATTAAGTTTTAGAAAATTACTACACATCCAAAGATGGATGTCATTGAGACAGGAAGTGAGCTCACTCAGGGCATTGGGGTTGTCTGGTGAGACAGATATGTGTAGCTGGGTGTCATCTGCATAGCGGATAGAGGTTTCTGAGTTGAGAGACTTAAATTACACTGTGGTTCCCCCCTTGTGGACAGTCCATGCATGTCCATGCAAAGTGAACAAACATTAGACATCCTGTATGTACTAGCTGAAAAGGTAACAGCCATAAATAAAATATTATTATTAAAACAGCATTATCCAGTCAAATGGAACCACCACATATACATGACTGCACGGGGTCAAACATATGAGCATATGTTGTGAGCTTGTCGATCTGCTATTTTCCGTGAAAGCTCTCCCCACAATAAGGATGCTGGGGTTTAAGTGGTGAAACCCTATATTATAGGCATGTAACGATATATCATATATCTGACGATATACATCAATTTAATAAATAATAAAAATCGTTTTTCTTATATATTTTTTTAGGGGGGCTAGTGAATTATGGTGTGTGTGATATTAAAGACAGTCCATGCAGTCACTTTCAGTGCACTGTAGAGGGGAGCTGTGTGTCTGTGATTGTACCCAGGTGGCAATTATGGCAATTATGTTTCTGCACTGTCAAATAGGTCTACATATTCTATCTACATCTATCCTAAAATGCATAAGCGGCGCATGG
>NC_139701.1:25421835-25451835 GCF_964188405.1 Protomyctophum parallelum | reverse complement strand
ATAGAACACGGATGTCAATGCTTTTGCAGTTTGATTATTCTGAAGTCATGTGATTGGCATGTACACATATACAAAAGCATTGGTATCAAAATATTATTATTATTATTATTATTATTCAGAATGATACATTTCACAAACTCTATTGTGAAAACACGCACGCACGCACGCACACGCACACACACACACACACACACACACACACACACACACTGTACAGTCTGCATGCACCTTCATCACACCTGTCACAGTGTCTTGTTGGCTTTACTAATTTCATATGTAGACGGCTTGAAAATAAATGTCCAATGTGTGATTTCAGAGGGGATAAAACGGCTGCTTTAGCTTTAGCTTTGAACTCATTCACTGCCAGTGTATTCTGTAGTCACAGAATATTTATGTCCACCACGATCGTTGATAATGCGTGTTAAAAAAAAACGGTTAATTCGTTCCTTTGTTATGCTCCAAAATTTTAAATTCCATAATGGCGGACCAGAAAGAGGAACGCACCAAAACGCATGTGTCCTCTTACGTGGATGGGAGCTGTTATTTAGCAATCATGTGATTTCCTGGGTTCTGATAACAGTCAAACGGTGACTCATAGGTTAGCGAAGAGCGCCATCTACCATAAAAAACTGAAAATCAACTGAAAATCATGACGAGAAAATATTATCTTCTCCATAGTCCCTCCCTAACATTTTAGTAAGCTTGTTCACTACTTCTTAAACATGTTTTCTAATTTATGGAATTTCAATGACTTCTTTCATTTATTTATTCATGAAATTCTTTTGAAATAATAGATTTTGGGGATTTCTGCGTTCACACTGGCAGATACAAAGATAGTCTACCCAGCATATCTGGAGCTTTGTAGCTGTTGTAGCTTTTGTATCAGCTACAAACATCAGATGTGTCTTTGTATCTGCATGTCGCTGCATTCCATTGAAAAATAATGGTAGACTGTATCTTTGTAGCTGACAGTGTGACACGCATGACGTCACTAAACCGAAAAGATAAGCACATGGTATTAAAACTGAAAGCAACTTCCTTCTGAGGTGCTCCTGTCAAAAGTGACATTAATCCTGTTACCACAACCTGCAAGCACAGGAGACTGTTACACCACGTCCAGTGACCACAGCCTGATAGCTGCTCCAACTGTTAGACTAATTAGAGTTTTCTCCTCTTCCTTCCTCCTTCCATAATTCTAAATAGATACTTTATTAATCCCCAAAGGGTAATCCAGGTATCCCATAGTAGCTCATACAGGCATAGGGTTAGCATATTAGCTCATACAGGCATAGGGTTAGCTCAAACAGGGGCACAGGTTAAAAGTGAGAGATGGGAAATATAAAAGTATACTATAGTGTTGTGTGATATTAGTCTGGCTTATTAGCCAGGCTAGTCCAGTGGTGCCTCAGAGTACTTTGATAATTTTTGGAATGTATACATGTCACTTCAGTTTAAAACCGTATAGACCCTCTAGACTTAGTAAAACGGACCTGAGTAAAACTCAACTTGCTTGGTGTGTTATTTCTCAGCCTACAGTACATTCTATTTTCGTCCATGCTAAACCCCTTATCCATAAACTACTTTTAGTTTTTTACTATTTTGAAAAATATTTTGGAATAGTACAACTATGATCTACATCGACACTTGAGCTTGTAGATTGGCTTGTAGATTTTAACTATTCTTTTTTTTTTTTTTCAAATAGTAAAAAAAAAAAGGAAAAGTAGTTTAAGGATAAGGGGTTTAGCATGGGCGGAAATAGAGCCCAAAGTCTCTTCACCAAAAATAGCAGATCTACAAGCTCACTTCACATCACGTTGTGAGCTTGTAGATTTGGTGAATGTTACCCTCAGAATAGGAATGATGGGGCTTAAGCGCAACTCCACCAAGTATAAACGTTATTTTCAGTCTGTCCTACTGGAAAGTCTGGAATATGACAAAAGGTGCTATAAAGTAACAATGTAATTCACGCGTGCCTTGGAAGAAAATGTTATTTGCAGGAGTGACCTGAGACACAAATGTAGAGTAACTTGGATTCAAAGTGAATTTAAACGTTCCTCTCCTCTCAGACCTCTAAGGAGGATCTCCTCCAGGCGGACTTTGAAGGAGCGTTGAAGTTCTTCAGGGTTCAGCTTCCTAAACGTTACAGAGCAGCAGAGAACGCTCGCCGCCTCATGGAACAAGCCTGCAGTATTAAGGTACACACACACACACACACACACACACACACACACACACACACACACACACACACACACACACACACACACACACACACACACACGTGTGTGTAGTGGAGAGAGTATGTGTGTCACACATACCCTCTCTCTCTCTCTCTCTCTCTCTCACGCTCATGAAGTGTGTGCTGCCTCCTGGCTGTGTGCCGAAGTGCCTTTGAGCAAGGCACTAAACTGCTCCCGACGAGCAGGTTGGTGGTTTGCATGGTTTCGTCTGCCGTCGTCAGTGTGTGAATATAATGCACTTTGGGGAAATGCACAATGCATAAATCTCTCATTCATGAATGAATAAGCGACTGAAGATATATAGAATATATACGGTACTCATGCAGCGGAATTAAATGGTACATTTATGAGGTGAGCTATAACAATTCTGAGACAGAAATGGTCACATTTATGCGAAGGCATGCTCCAAGTCCAAACATTCTGTTGGAGAGCAGGTAGTTAGTTACAGGTTACAGACAGTAGGGGTCACTGTTTTTATGGAATCATAACAGACTCCTAACAAGATAAAGTGCCCGTCGGGGCAGGTCAGGATGTGGCCTCCTGGTGGTGCTATAATAGGCCAATGTGAAACGGGTGTCATTTCTTCTTACACCTTGGATGGCAATAAAGGCTATAGAGATAGTGTGTAACGATTTGCGGGATTTCTGGACAGAATCTGGAGGAGTAATAGCAAAAAATGTTTTTTCCAAAGTTGGCCTCCTGGTGGCGCTATAACAGGCCGTTCTGGAAAGTTTGGGGCAGAGGTTCATCGTTGGCATCCAGGGAGTGTGCTTGCAAAATTCCAACCGGTTAACGGTGCTGGAGATTACCTGGTAACAGACGGACACATGGACGGACGGACACACACACACACACACACACACACACACACACACTCACTCTGTGTCTGTACCCTGCCCCCTCCTGTTTTCCCTCTACACTAAACATCTTCACTGAAATGATGAGTCAGTTACCATGTTTACATGAGTACTTGAATCCCCTTTTAATAAAAGTTAAATCCTATTAAAAGTTTTCATGTACAGTAAACACCTACAAAAATGAAAATGCTCAATGCGATTTAAAAACCATTCAGAAAAAAATTGGACTCGTATACACTCATTCGGATTTAAGTTCATTCTGGTCTTTCTGAGCATGCTCATTTCCATTAAGGCGCTTCCATGAAGGCGCTCATTTCCAAGGGAATGTTATCTTCAGAGGAGTTTGCACATATATTTTCGTGCATTTTGCAGATCCGAAATCCACACAAGAAACGTGGAGCAGCAGCAGTGAGATCGATGATCCCCCTGATCTGTGATTCAAAGATCCAATCTGAACCGTCCCGATCGAGTTGATCATGATCACTGATCAACATTTAGGCTAGCCTATGTATCTGGATTGCTACTGTAGGCTACAGTACAGCGGGGGACTCGCAGAAAGACAGTGGAGGAGAGGATGCAATGCCGTCAGCCCTCTGATCAGTGATCAAACACACACACACACACACACACACACACACACACACCACACACACACACACACACAAACAGTCCCAAGAATACGTTATTATCTATCCTATCCCCTATCCCCCTTTTATATAACTTGCCTATTCCAAGTTGCAACCAAAACGTTGATTAAACATAACAGCTTTGCAGTTTGCATTGATGAGCAGCTGCAATAAATCTAGTATTATTATGTGCGTGCGTGCGTGCTCAACAGTTTATCTCTCTCTCTCTCTCTCAAGAATAACGAGCGACCTTGATACAATAATCAGTGTGTTGCGTGCCCTGCACACCCAATCGGGCTTTTAATAAAGTACAAAACGAGATGACCCAGCACTGCTCAAAGGGTGAAAAAAACGTAAAGACGTAAACATATATGCCCACTCCTATCCAATCAGAAGCCTTCCCAGACCCAAAGCTGCTGCGGAATGAAATAATGGGAGTTAAAAGTATCGTCCACGTAAACTCTCATTCGTAATGACCATTTCCCATGTAAACTCGCAAAAAACATTACTTCCGAATTATTTTATTCAGAAGTTTTTATTCGGAATGAAAAGCCCTCATGTAACCAGTTTGTAAATGTGCTGTTTTCGCAGAACGTCAGAATGAGGTTCAGAATAGGGTTGTAGAGAATGCTAGAGAGAGTGAATCTTCCACCCATCCCTCCATCTCTCTCTCTCTCTCTCTCTCTCTCTCTCTCTCTCTACAGGATATCCTGTCTTGGGTAATGGGTGTTTATCTCAGTGTGTCATTCTGTAACTAACTGAACCGTTTTTGCAATCGCAGCAAGAGTAGAACACGGCATATACATCATGTACGCGCGTGTGCACACACACACACACACACACACACACACACACACACACACACACACACACACACACACACACACACACACACACACACACACACGCGCACTGAGGGAGAGATGGAGCGAGATATGAAAAGGGCTGGAGAGAAAAAATGCTGTTCCTGAGATGAGAGAGGAAGGAGAAGGTGGGGTGCATGAGACCAATAGACAGAGGAGAGAAAAAGAGAGCGCGAACAGGAGGAGAGAGAGAGAGAGAGAGAGCGAACAGTAGGAGAGAGAGAGAGAGGGGGAGAGAGTGAGCAGTTGAAGGTGAGGTGAAGGTGTAGAACAGGTAAGAATGACTCAGCAAAATGAAAGCCTTGCATTCATAACCTTCTTTCTGAAAGAGAGAGAGTGACCTGCTGTTGGACGAGAGACATTCACATACGCACGCACGCAGACAGACAGACAGACAGACAGACAGACAGATAGTATATTGGTTTCACCTGGCATACTAGTTTCCTGAGGGACATACTGTCTCTGCAGTCAACAAACTATACTATAAAATCTAATAATTTTAGAAAGAGTAATAAATAGCCGAACACGAGGTGTAGTCTGATTCCACTGCAGTGAAAAACAAAAACTAACCGGTTCAATAAACTCTGTCAAGCAACGGGGCGCCACAGACTCGTTTGGCTTCAGAACACTGCTGGAAAAGAGTGCAAACTGAACCAAACTGAACTGAGCCAATCCATACTGAAAGTCGTGCTCTTTAGCTTTGCCACATTTTTTGCCGTGATGTGGTTTAACTGAGATCAGCTGACCTTAAAGCAGCTTAACGCACAAAAGGAATTCACAAGGTGACAAACTACTAACACACATACATGCGCGCACTGTGGATTACTCGAGAAAGAATTTGAAGTTTCACAGCCTCTTAAAGCCCAGTCCACACCGAATCATCGGTGTGGACTGTGGTTGCAATGCAACCAGTTGCAACATCAATTCAGACTGTTGCAGCTAGGAACTGGTTGCAAGTTGGGACGAGTTGTGTTGCGTATCATTGCTGCGAACTGGGCTTTCATTTTAAACCCCCAGCAGAGGAATGAGAATGATGGTTGATTCTAATGAGAAATTACACAACATACAGGACAACTTTTATGCCCCATTCCTACTTTGTTGCACACCGGCACATACTGTAGCAGATCTGTAAGCTCTAAATATGTCCTGTTTTGTTGTGAGCTTGTATGTCTGCTATGTTCATCACACGATGAATGGAGCATAATTTAGGCATTATCCTGACAGACAGACAGATAGACATACAGTAGGCAATACTGTGTAAACACAGACAGGCAGGAAGACAGACAGACAGGCGATGCTCTCAATTAATTTGCAAACGCTATCTAACTGTCATCATGTCTTGAAGAAGAGGGTCTGTGTGTGTGTGTGTGTGTGTGTGTGTGTGTGTGTGTGTGTGTGTGTGTGTGTGTGTGTGTGTGTGTGTGTGTGTGTGTGTGTGTGTGTGTGTGTGTGTGTGTGTGTGCGTGCGTGCGTGCGTGCGGAACCATTGCGCTCAAGCAGACAGCCCTGACACTTCCCCTCACACACACACACACACACACACACACACACACACACGCACAGAGCTGGGATAAAGAGGAGCAGAGTGAACCTCCTCCTCAGAGAGAGACAGAGAGGAGGAGGAACACACAGGTGTTGTTCTCTGCTCCTCTGAGTGGGCGTGGTCTGTGTCCAGGGGGCGTGGTCTGTGTCTAGGGGGTGTGGCCTGTGTCCAGGGAGACGCTGTAGTGCAGTCAGTGGCTTTAGTGCAGCTCTCACACTGAAGCTGTCAACAGCTCTACTCTACTCTCCCCTCTCCTCTCCTCTCCTGTACACGTTACACTCCTCTGCTCTCTGCTCTGCTAACATTCCTCTGTTCTCTGCCCTTCCCTCTGTTCTCCTCCTCTGTTCTCCGTATCCTTTTTCCTTCTCTTTGTCTTTCTGACGTCACTCTCCTCCGCTGCTTTTAGCGTCGTTCCTGTTTCATCTCCATCTTCTTGCACTAATCGCCTCCTCGCATCTCCTCATCTCCCATCTCCTCTCCTCTCTTGTAAACAAGCTTGGATTTGTTTTGTCTCCACCTGTGGATTATTCAACGGATTACATTCTGCATTACTTGTGGAGCGTTTTTGGAAGACTTGTGAAGCACTGAGGAATGTCTTGGAGTGTTGGGGAACTTGTGGAACGTTGACGAGCGCCAGGGGGTGGCGGGGGACGTCACGTCACAGATGGAACGGTTGTTGTTGGGGTTCGTGGATCGCCGTGTTTAAGAGCGCCTCAAAGCATTTCCAGGGGAGTTTCTAGAGCGTTTTGGTACCATTTCCAGTTGTGTGGTCAGGATGATGGAAGAGGTGTCCATCATGGTGGCGTACAACGCCCATGTGATGAACCAGATCTCTGAAGATGACCTGCTGTCCCGCCTGGTGGCCACCTCCAAACCCAGACCTGTGGTACGTCTGTCTGTCTGTCTGTCTGTCTGTCTGTCTGTCTGTCTGTCTGTCTGTCTGTCTGTCTGTCTGTCTGTCTGTCTGTCTGTCTGTCTGTCTGTCTGTCTGTCTGTCTGTCTGTCTGTGCCTGTCTGTGCCTGCCAGTCTGTCACTACCACCTGCGGTGCATCCATCTGTCTGTCTGTCACCAGCACTGTCACCATTAGGACATTTTTCACAACGATTAATTGTCACACAATATAATTGCGATTTTTGATTGTGTTTATTTGTCATTTAACGCTGGAACATTATGAATAGAAAGAACAATTCATTACTAGGCTTTGAAGTTGCACAGGTGCAGATCTGATTGCAACCTAAATAAACAAATAAATTACATCTATCTATCTCATCTATCTTAACTATAAATGCACCAAGTCTCTGTGTGTACGTCTGTAATCCACATACCGGTAACTTCAGAACCGCTAGCCCCACCGACTTGAAAAACCAGAACTTCAGAAGCGCCCCAAAAAGCCCTCTGCCTCTGGACCGGGCCCCTGCCCAGGGTCCATATATGGAGCTGGCCTGTTCTGACCTCACAACACCCCATATTTGGGCATGGCTGACACAGAACTCCATATATAGGAATAAAGGGACACAGAGACACATACAGAAATCTGACATTCTGAAGTTGGGCATAAAAGGGACACCGACATAATATCTGGGTGAAGCATTCATTTCCAACTTGCATCATTCCAAGTAGGCCAGTGCCCAATGGGCACCGCTGTAGAGGCCCCACGCGCACCTCTCTAGTCTAACTGTGTGTGTGTGTGTGTGTGTGTGTGTGTGTGTGTGTGTGTGTGTGTGTGTGTGTGTGTGTGTGTGTGTGTGTGTGCATATGTCTGTAATCCACGTAACTCGAGAACCTTTCTCCGCACCGATTCAAATTCGACACACGTGTTCCACACCCCCACAGGGAGTGCAGTGACCGGTGTCGGTCGGACCCACGGTTGTCCAGAACCTGGACAGGGCCCCTGCCCAGGCTCCATATATGGAGCTGGCCTGTTCTGACATCATTCTGACGTCTGCATAGACTCCATATTTGGGAATGCCTGACAAAGAACTCTATATATGGGCATTAAAGGGAAACAGACATAATATCTGGGTGGGGCATTCATAGGCCAGTGCCCAATGGGCACCACTCAATACAAAAAAAGCAATAGTGGATTTAGCCGATCTACAAGCTCACATAATCTTATAAACCAGCTATTTCCGCTAATGTTGGAAAATGAGGAAGTGAGGAACGCTCTTATCATCCTTAGTTACGTCACCAATACTAGTGGTCCCTTATTGGCCATTTGGCCAAGGGTTTGCGCTGACACCGACAGACATACCGACCGATTTCCTCAGGCACATACGTAAATTCTACATTCATTGTCAATGGCATTTAATGTTTGTGTTCAGACAGAATCTACACTATAGCTTTTTATAGGAGGGGCTAGCGCCCCTCAATCATTTAGATAATCTCAAATAATTGCGATTAGGTGATTATGTAGTAATCTTGACAGGCCTATCCCCTGTGTCAATCGGTCTGTTCTTCAGTCTATCTCTGTGTTCTGGTATTCTGTCTGTTCTTCAGTCTCTCTGGGCTCTGCTATTCTGTCTATCCTGAGTACAGATCTCTGTAGAAGGGATGTTGAGGTCACTTTGTGCTGAAGTTGGAACTGACAGTTTGTTTCAATTACAGACACTTCTTTGAAACATTGGTGTGTGTGTGTGTGTGTGTGTGTGTGTGTGTGTGTGTGTGTGTGTGTGTGTGTGTGTGTGTGTGTGTGTGTGTGTGTGTGTGTGTGTGTGTGTGTGTGTGTGTGTGTGTGCGTGTGCGTGTGCGTGCGTGCGTGGGTGCATGTGTTCGTTCGTTCGTTCGTTCGTTCGTTCGTGCGACAGTTAATTGAGTTCCATGACCCAGTTCCTCCTCAAATTACCTCCATGTTCCTCTAATCACCACTTCAGACAACATGAGTCCCTGTATACAGTATGGACATGAACCATAATGGACAGTACTTTCTCTGTTATGTACTGTACATAGTGTTATTTACTGTACTTTATGTATCATGCATGTACACTATGTTTTATTTACTGACACGTGATGTACTTTTTTCATGAGATTATAACGCCCATCTGTCGCACAGAAAAGAAAGTAAATAGTTACTGATGATGATAATAAAATACAGTAAAAGCAAATCAAATAGAAGAAAGGTATGTCTTAAAGTAGATGTGAGGGATTTGTTAAAGTGTAATATATATGTCTAAATTCTGATAGATAGTGGTGTTTGTTCAGTAACAGGGGTCTCCCTGTCTCTCCAGATTTTGGATGAACAGATAATACATGTTCTTAATTTATTTGTTTAATAAGTTAAACAAATGCAACTGGAACAGTCAAATTTAATCTGATGGATGTGTTCCCTCTCCTGATTGAATGAAATTCACACCTGAAAATGTATTTTCTAGTTACTAAAGAATTGAAGAAACAGGGAGACCAACGTTACTGATCAAACAGTCTATAGCAAGCAATACTGACAGAATAATAGAGCTTTCACTTTGAACAAAGAAAAGTAAAAAACCTTTTGTTTTAACCCAAGAATATCACTTCCAGCACCTTTAAGATATGTTACAATGTCCATGCATTCCGCAGTTTATCCAGCAGGTTGCTCCAAAGGTTGTGACCATAACGGCTAAAAGCATCTTGTCTGTGTCTTTTTAAAACACTTCTGTGTGCCTGCAGAGTGGGACCCATTCCATCTCCTGCTCTGGGGATCCAGGTCAGGTCTAAAATTGGGCCTAGTTCTATTTCCCTGGAGCCGTCTATAATCAGATTAACTCAATCTGTCCTTAAACTGAACCCGTACCTCACTTGTTTTCACTGCATGGTTGAAATGACTGAAAGGAGTGACTACTGTTAGTACTCACTACCAGTGGTGGACTGTAATAAGTAATAACCAAGTACATTTACTTGAGTACTTAATGCTTAAATCTTTTGAGTATTCGTACTTTGAGTATTTCTTTTTGGAATCTTATGACTTTAACTCCACTACATTTCAAAGATATATATCGTACTTTTGAATCCACTAGGGCAGTGATCATTTTGACAGCACATTTTGATTTAGTTTTAGTCATAGTCGTTTGATTAAAATTCCATTTTGTTTTAGTCATATTTTAGTCATCTGAAATGTTGTACTCTTAGTCTAGTTTTAGTTGACTAAATATTAGGGGACCAGGGGTGCACGATTATGAAATTATGACCGATATCCGATCTCCGATTATTTGCAGGGTCATACTGTATCTACCGATACCGATTCTGACCGATTCCGATTGTTGCCACGACAATAAGATTTTAGTCGACTAAATCTACAGTGTATTTAGTCGACTTAAATTAGCCGATCTACAAGCTCAGCTACGTGGCGCATTGTGAGCTTGTAGATCATCTATTTCTGGACCGTAACCGTGAGCCAAGCATAAAATGACTTGTCTTTTACTGGATCTCTTCTCCACTAGTCCCTAACATTTATACTGGATGTCTTCTCCACTAGTCCCTAACATTTATACTGGATCTCTTCTCCACTAGTCCCTAACATTTATACTGGATCTCTTCTCCACTAGTCCCTAACATTTATACTGGATCTCTTCTCCACTAGTCCCTAACATTTATGTCTAGTTTTTATTTGTTGACGAAATTGTCAATATATTTAGTCAGTTTCAGTCATCATAGCTTAGTTTTTATATAGTTTTCATCAGTAGAAAAATGGTAGTCAGTGAACATTTTTCATCGTAGTTTTAGTTGACGACATGATACTGCGACCCGGTACTCAAACGTACAAAATGAATCTGATATTATTAATCAACCACTTAATTCAAAGGTATCTGTACTTTGACTCACATGGGTTGTTAAGTACTTTGTCCACCACTGAATAAATCATAATTAAAGATTAAAATGTAAAACACATTAATCACATTATAATTAATCAAAACACAGTATAATAATAGTAAACATTCTGAGAAACCAAACGAAATAACTCACTAAAGAGCCATACGTGGGTATTGTGTAATAAATTGCAATGAGAAAGAGTTGCAATGAAGCTGTGGGTGTTCCTCTGTCTAATCTGAGTAATCATTTCACATCTGAAGGTGCATGGAGCAATGGAACAGTGTGTACACAGACACACACACACTACATGCTGCCATCCCACGCAGCTTTGTTCACAAATGGCACGCCCATTGATACACACACACACACACACACACACACACACACACACAGTCACACACACACACACACACACACAGTGGTCATTTTTCGGAGCTCTCTCGGAGTAGAGTTTATATAATATGTAGATCATTTACAAACAGAATGTTGTCAAGTTAGCTGCTCACATAATAAAAGCCAAGAAGGAAGTCATTTTTGTAAACGATCATCCTTCCGGTAATACATTCTACTGCAGCTGAATGTATTAGAGCTACTACTATAGAATCTGTCGGTCGGACCAGTGGTTGTGCAGAACTGAAAATCAGTCTGTCTGTCTGTCCGTCCGTCCGTGTCCCTTTTATGCCATGTAAGGAGATCCTTGAAGTTATCAATATGTCATCGTCATAGTGTCTTCAAATGAATGAATAATGAACAGTGAACACAATGAAAGCATGTCCCTCATATTAATTTCAGTCCATCTGACCTCCCAGACAAGCTGGGAGTTGACCCTTTGACCTTTTATGACCCAGGAAGCATTGAGGTTTGTGTTCTCAGGTTATTGGCTAACGGACAAAACAATAGGTGCGCACATAACACGCACTGCATGCTGGGTAATAATTTCTTAGTTAATTGTAGTGAAACGCAGCACATTGCAGAGCAGCACATGGCGGGGCACAGTCTGGGGTGTGAGACGTGGATAAGAAAATAAGAGAACAAATAGTGTTGCACCCATTGGAGGTAGCTTTAGAACAGCTTCAGCTGGAGTGGCACTGCTACACTGGTACACCTAATCTGCTGGGAAAATGTTGTGAAATGTAAAACATGTGGGGTTGCCTTGGGTAAAGAAATTGGGCATTAGGGAGGTGTGTGTGTGTGTGTGTGTGTGTGTGTGTGTGTGTGTGTGTGTGTGTGTGTGTGTGTGTGTGTGTGTGTGTGTGTGTGTGTGTGTGTGTGTGTGTGTGTGTGTGTGGGAGTATATGTATACAGATATCATATGATTTATATGATATACAATTTGTAATTGTTTATATCGATTATGAATATTATATAAGAAAGGGTTGGATTAGGGGTAAGTCCCTGTGACATACTAGCGTCATGTCCAGGGGGTGTACTTGTACATCAAGCTGCCTCACGCTACAGAAACAGGACTTAGGCTCCTGCCCTATGGGCCCCATGGCTCGGCAAGGCTACTTACTTACTACTACATTTTAAAAACATTTTAATGTTGCACAAAATCATAACTTTTTTTGGCGGTTATTATATTGTCAAAAATAGTCGAAATCTTTCCAGATTTGTCATGAAAGCTTCCTCTTTCACGGAGACGTGAAAAGGTTTTCAGGGTTATCAGTACAGAGATGAAACATGGAAGGTTTGGCTCAGGAATGTGTGTGTGCATTCTCAGTGACGGTGTAAAATGTTAACTTTGGATATGTCTTTTGTTATGAGGTCAACTATTTTATCGTGACATACTACCGTGTGTTAAAGTCCTTTATAGGACATTCACAATGTGTGGCAAGGTTTATGTAACAAGTCCTGTGGTGTGATGCAAGCAGCGAGGTGTGTTGAGTCAGTCTGTAATTAGGTAAATATATTTTTTCAAGGTGCACGGTGATTGTTCTTTAAAGGTGGTGGTGTGAGTGATATATATATTTTATTGTTTTGTTGAAGTTAAAGCACTATATTCAGACAGTAATCACTATCGATATAAACGTGCATGATCCATTGTTCACAGCGTGTTTGCATCGGTAAAATCCATGGTTACATAGTTTTGTTCATGTTGTAACAATTCTACAATAGCCAGAAGAGCAGACCCTTTGTTTTCTTCCAGAATTCTATAAGTTAGGTTGTTGGACAGAGAAATTGCTTTGAATTTATATGTAATGCATTTTAGTACATGATTTGAGAAATTAACATAGGCTTTAATATAAATCCTTTGCATTGTGTTGAATCGCCATCAAATCGCATCGCATTGTATCGCATTGTCCAGAATTGAATCGCCATCAAATCGCATCGAATCGGGAACAGGGGTGAATCTCGGCCTCAGTGATATAAAGTATAATTCTACCACAGTTCTACCTCAGGTGCCTGTTACACACACACACACACACACACACACACACACACACACAGCCTCAGAGGGAGGTCAGGTGATCAGAGTCGACCTGTAATCCCCAGCATAGCCACCAGCGTCATCGTCATGGCAATGGCACACACTCTACACCCTAGAGATAACATTACCACCAGCATGCTGTGCACACAGACAGACAGACAGACAGACAGACGTTTATACCAAAAATTATACAAACACACAGGGTCTCTCTCTCTCTCTCGCACACACGCGTGTATTGTACACACACACACACACACACACACACACACACACACACACACACACACACACACACACACACACTAACACACACACACACACACACACACACACACACACATATATACACACACACACACACACACACACACAGAGAACTCTGTCTCAATGGTCTACAGTGTTCATGTGCACTCAGCTCTATCGGTCAGTAACTCTACACCATTATGTGAGCAGCTACTTGACAACATTCTGTTTGTAAATGACCTACATATTATATAAACTCTACTCCGAGAGAGCTCCGAAAAATGACCACTGTGTGTGTGTGTGTGTGTGTGTGTGTGTGTCTGTGTGTGTGTGTGTGTGCGTGAGTGCGTGCGTGCGTGTGGAGGAGGGGTCATGGAATGTTGTGCTTATTGTATGAGTTTGCATTAGACCGCTGGTCTTCTCAGCATAAAGCAACTTACACAGGCTTCAGTGACCACTCACCAGCTCTAAACCTTTTGACGTCAAGGACTTGTATTTGTATTTTACCACGGACAACCCATCTGAAAAAGACTTTTGCAAGAAGAGAAGATTTATGAAGAAAAAATAATAATAAATGAAATCTTTCGGCATGCTAATATACATTTCTAGGAAGAGAAAGGCTGTAAGGTTATTAGCTTCCAATCTCCCATTGATGACGTCACTGGTAGGCAGGTTTCAGAACTGTCCACAGCACTCCTCGAAGGTAAAGTGAGTAGACAGAAATGGCGTCATCTTATAATGCGTATTAGTGAGGAGCATTTATATGAAGATCAGGTTGAAAATGGGTTCCTTTAAGCCCCATTTAAAAATATAGCAACAAAAATGAATTTGACTTTTTCTCTCTGGACTTTTGCTCGGTGGGTCCTGACTGAGTCTGACCCACTTTGGATTAGGACCCAAAGTGGGTCAGGACCCACTATTAAGGGGAATACTGGCCTAGAGCCTCAGTGGAGCAGAGACAGAATATGTGTGTTAGTAGTGCTGATGGTGACAGTACTGAAAGACAGAACAAAGAGAGACTTTACACACTACACTAACCAAAGGACTTTAAACTAACCCAGTGGTTGTCAAATGTCTTCATTTCAAGGTCCCCCATAACTCTGAGGGCCCTTTACCACCAAAATAACTGGTTCTAGAACTGGTTCCGTTCTAGATTCTTTCACAGAACCGGTGGCCATTTTTTGGTTCCAGTTCCGAAGCAACTTTTAGGGTTCTGAGCCAATTCATTTTCAGTGGAAACACTCTGAACTGGTTCAATATTAGGCAGGAACCAAACCAAACCGGTTCAACCCGGTGGAAAAGGGGCCTGAGAGTGTACAAATGAAACAGAATGGACATTCGGTTCCATTTGTACACTCTCAGAGTTACAGAACTGTATGGGTCCATTTTGAACCAGAGAAGAAAGAGAAGTCGGCACACAGCTTCAGCTCCACAGTGTATTATTGTATTAAAACACCGACATTGAATTCAGAGACACGATGTTTCGGCCGTAGCTGGCCTTCATTAGGTGACAATAATCAATGACAATGACAACCTCTCTTATATGGTATTGTGGGTCACGTCATGTGACTGGCACAAAAACAGGGCACGTAATTGTTACAAACGCCCTTATGTGATCATAATAGGAAACCAACCACCACATCAAACAAGTTCAGGAAAGAACTTGCTGGTTTGAGAAAGAAATGTGAACCCCCTCAGACCCTGCAGGTCACAGACTGAACCTGTACTCTCTCTGGATAATATGTTATAAATGAAAGCTAACTTCTCTGTGGTCTGTTTGCGTCGTCTCGCTAGGTTCCTACGAAGAAGCTGAAGAAGTTTGAGAAGGAATACCAGACCCTGAGAGAGAGTCAGCTTCAACAGGAAGACCCCATCGACCGATACCAGGTACCCCCCCCCCCCCCCTAACTGTCACCACTACAAGTAATGCAATTTCAGTTCTTAACCTAATCTTAACCTTTTATCTAACCTTGACCCAAATCTTAAAACTTAAAATGTGTCCTCAACATTTCCATTTATTTCCTATCTTTTCTATCTCAGTGAGGACATTGGTTCTGTGTACAACTGCATATGGATGTGCATGTACACGCATGCACGCATGCACACACTCACGCACGCACGCACGCACGCATGCACGCACGACAAAGACAAAACAATTATGTTCAGGTTCCTACTAAAGAAGATATGAACTTGATTAGTTCTGTACTGGTTATTGAACTGGGGTTCTAAACTGCTGCTTATCAGGGACTCATTTAGAGCTGGGGAGCCCAGATTGTGTTAACTACCGGTAATAGTACGGTAAAACAAGTGAGCACAGTGGTGTAGTGCAGTGGTGGACGAAATACTCACACTTTTGTGAACGTAGTGAACGTATCAATAAAAAAAACAATGTAGAAATGCTTTGTTACAAGCAGAAGTCTTTTTACTTGAATAATTGTATAAGAGTATAGGCATCAAAATGTACTTAAAGTACCAAAATTTTTCATTTGTCAAGTGTTCAAAATGCATAAAAAGTATTTTGAAATCTACAAGGTCACGCTGCATCGCAAAGCTCACAGCGCATTGCAAAGTCACGTGTTGTGAGCTTGAAGACCAGCTATTTTCAAATAGCCAAAGTATACAAGGATGAAGTGGTTAACAGGTTAACTGCGGACCATTTATGGACGTCTTTTAGGCTAGACTGCCTAAGTTTAAAATTACCTTTGAACAATTAACTCGAGCAACTCGGGTTTAGTAGTCAAAGTGTTAATGCATGTTTTGTAAAAAGTATAATTATAATAATAATAATCTATTAACAAAATAGTTATATTAAAAGTACAACAATTGAGGTGTAGTGGAGTAGAAGTCAAAGTACAGACATTTTAAAATATTCCAGTAAAGTAAAACATTACGCAAATTTGTACTGAATTACAGTACTTGAGTACATGTACATACTCAACCACCACTGGTGCAGTGACTGTGCCTCCTCTCTCTGTGTCACTGGTCCATTCACACAGTGCTATCATTTCTCAGGAAATCCTCACACAGCGACAGCAAAACACTTCTCCAACTGTTTCCTGCATCGGATGGGGTTTGCTGACGCCACAGCCTTAATAGCGCCACCCTCAGGCGAAAATAAATCAATGTTAGATTGTGGGTTGAACCCTAGTGTTTTTGTTTTGTTGTTTGTTTGTTTGGTTGCCACCCCATTGGCCAGTATGTCCAGTTAGGCATAAGGAGGAGCATGGCCACTAGTGGCTGCTAGTGGGTCTTTTAGACTCTTGGTTTTGTGGGAGGCATACTTTGGTACATAGCATTGGTCCGACTGGATTAAGGTTGGTGAGGGGTGCGTTAAAACGACCAGATTAAGGTTGGTGAGGGGTGTGTTAAAACGACCAGATTAAGGTTGGTGAGGGGTGCGCTAAAACGACCTGATTAAGGTTGGTGAGGGGTGCGTTAAAACGACCGGATTAAGGTTGGTGAGGGGTGCGTTAAAACGACCGGATTAAGGTTGGTGAGGGGTGCGTTAAAACGACCTGATTAAGGTTGGTGAGGGGTGCGTTAAGACGACCTGGTTAAGGTTGGTGAGGGGTGCGTTAAGACGACCTGATTAAGGTTGGTGAGGGGTGCGTTAAAACGAACGGATTAAGGTTGGTGAGGGGTGCGTTAAAACGACCGGATTAAGGTTGGTGAGGGGTGCGTTAAGGGTTGGGAGAGGGTTGAGGTTAGGTTTAGGTGTGCTGCCCCGTGGGAGGTTAGGGTTAGGGTGAGGGTTTGAGATATCGGACCAATGGTATGTCTAACCTGCTCCCGGTTTTGTTTTAGAATACATTTGAGCATAATCTTTGGCCATTGTTGACATTCAGCGGGTCTAGCACTTCAGTGTACAGTTTCCCTTCCTTTTACAATACAGTACCAGTCAAAGAATCGCTGCTTTAATTTAAGGTCCTGTGAGGGTATTTTTGTTAAAATAAGTGTCAAATATCTACATATTCTGACAGTAGTCATTGTTAAAAAAGTGTCCGTTGAGTAACAGGGGCCAGCTCTGTAATTAACAGAACATACATTTCCAGGTCAGAATACCTGACCTCGTGAAACTGGGAAGTGATGAAACGAGCAGATGGCATTTAAACTGGAATGGGTGCTCTCTCCTGGTTGGGTGAAATTGGTGACCCATGTTTTTAAAGTGAAATATGACTTTAAACTTTTAAGCAATAAACATTTTTGTTTTAACCGAAATACATCACTTAAGAGCAGCTTTAGTGCAAGCTGTGATGATGACTTTCCTGACAGAGTATATGCATTGTACAGCAGAGCATGTTGGAAAGAAATTCCATTTGTACACTCTCAGAGTTACACACCTGTAAGGGTCCATTTGGAACCCCCCTGAAGGAACCATGAGGGTCCCTGGACCACACTTTGAGAATGGGAACAGAGCCTTCATTAGTATCATTCATTGGTAAAAGTAAGGAAGTGGCCCAATTTCTTTCCAATATGGCTGCTGCTGTGCATAAATCCTATAGCTCAGGGGAACCTAGGTCTCAGGAATTATAAGCAAACCTTAGCTGTCCCGTGGGAAACTGTTACTTTTCAGGAAATTGAACAAAAGAATGTGTGGCCTATGGATCCAATGAAGTTATTACTCACAAGCTTTCACTGATTTAGAATACATAAAACACCTGTCACCGACTAGAAAAAGTTGCTGCCTTTGTGTGACGCTGTGATGCGACAAAGTAGGGAATTCATTTTTGACAAGTTGAAAGTTGAATTGTTGGACATACACGGTTTCTAACCGACCGCTACGAAATGCTTTGTTCATTTCATTATTTCATAATTTATTTATCCGCTGAAAGCTACGTTTTTGTGAAGGCATGACACGAGCAGCTATTTTTAGTGTCAGTGTCAGTGTGTATAATGTCAAAGAATGTTTCACGTTTTTATTTCTATTTTTATACTTTTATAATTTTTCCTTTCATGTCTGCAGTTGTTGGATCATTTGTGTTCCTTACATCTTTTCCCAGCATGTGACTCCTGTTCATGAGATGCATGTCAATAAAGTTTATTTTGGGTTGACGTTGTAGCTTGTTAGCCGTTAGCTTGTCTGTTTAGTGAAGCGGAGACATCATGAAAGGATGAGATATTTATGGCTTCTGATGACCCAAAACTGTCACTAGAATACTTTATTCTCATTATTCTGTCTGTCTTCTCATGGTTTTGCTGCCCAAATATATTTTGGCTGTCCTTTCTATGAGAGAGAAAAAGAGACATTATAGGGAGGGAGACAAGCAGTAGCAAGCAGGAGACATGCAGTAGCACATCTGAGAGGGAAATGGTATAGGAGAGACAGACCATAGGGAAGCTGAGAGGGAGACAGACAGTAGAAGAGACAGTAGAAGAGATCGAGACGGTGTGACACCTAACCATTTACACTGTAGTAGAGAGAGAGACACTCTGAACCCAACCATTTAGACTGTAGTAGAGAGAGAGACACTCTGAACCCAACCATTTACACTGTAGTAGAGAGAGAGATGAACCCAACCATTTACACTGTAGTAGAGAGAGATGAACCCAACCATTTACACTGTAGTAGAGAGAGAGATGAACCCAACCATTTACACTGTAGTAGAGAGAGAGATGAACCCAACCATTTACACTGTAGTAGAGAGAGAGATGAACCCAACCATTTACACTGTAGTAGAGAGAGAGATGAACCCAACCATTTACACTGTAGTAGAGAGAGAGATGAACCCAACCATTTACACTGTAGTAGAGAGAGAGATGAACCCAACCATTTACACTGTAGTAGAGAGAGAGATGAACCCAACCATTTACACTGTAGTAGAGAGAGAGATGAACCCAACCATTTACACTGTAGTAGAGAGAGAGACACTCTGAACCCAACCATTTACACTGTAGTAGAGGGAGAGATGAACCCAACCATTTACACTGTAGTAGAGAGAGAGATGAACCCAACCATTTACACTGTAGTAGAGAGAGAGACATACAGAGATAGAGACAGATACCTCAGGGCAGAAGAATAATGTCAGAAGGAGAAGGGTAAACTCCCCGATGAATCATGTGTTCAAGTTTAGTCCCTCCTGGACAGAGTGTGTGGAGTCTTGTGTGTGCATGTGTTAGTAGACATCAGTGTGTGTCGGTGAGTGTGTGACACTGTGGATTCGCTGCGTTGGCGGTTGGACACACCACTGAGAGGAAGGTAAGCTGTGTGCGTGTGTGGTTGTGTGTTTGCTGCGTGGATGCTTGCAGCACGATGTGTGTTTCCTGTCATAACGCAGTACGCCTCGCCTCGCTCTGCAGCATGCACGATGAGTGGCGGGGGGGGGGGGGGGGGGTAGATAGGAGCTGGGACAGGAAATCGTAATCAGGGTCATATGACCCTTGTTTGTCACTAACGAGGTGAAGGTGGTCATGTGATTATGTCGATAGACAGATGAAAGTTCCATGTCATGAGACTCACTTATGACCTACAATGGGGACTGTGTGTGTGTGTGTGTGTGTGTGTGTGTGTGTGTGTGTGTGTGTGTGTGTGTGTGTGTGTGTGTGTGTGTGTGTGTGTGTGTGTGTGTGTGTGTGTGTGTGTGTGTGTGTGTGTGTGTGTGTGTGTGTGTGTGTGTGTGTGTGTGTGTGTGTGTGTGTGTGTGTGTGTGTGTGTGTGGCATGCAGCGTGTGTGCGCGTGCGGTGGGTGCACAATCTCTGCTTGACAACGAGGCCCGGCCCCAGTCTCCCTTGGCTTGATGGTGTGTAGATGCGAATACCGGTAGTTGAATACATTGAACACATCAATGTTACGATGTGACTCATCCACACCGTTTCAGTGTCAGCCAGTGGTCTGCCAGTGTGTGAGTCATTCTAGGATTATAAATCAAGGTGTTTTGGACATACATGGAACTGCCTTCTGGCAGGCTGCTGACACCAGCAAGGTTAGTCACAGGTAGTTTATGTTCATAGATAGTTTGTTAAATACATTTTAACCGCTTGAACCCAAGCATGCCTATTCTGGGGGGAAAATTTGTCCGAAGAGATTTGGTATATAGAGAATAGCTGTCCCAAGTACGGTTGTAACTCGATTCAATTGAGGGTTTAAGTGGTAAATGCATTTGTGCAATTATGAATTTAGTGTTGCCTTTTATTGTCAAAACAGACTGCCAGACTGCTTGACTTTAGCTCACTGCTTCAGTGCCTCAGTTCAGAGGCTTAGAGGTTCGGTTGTGCTCGGCACTGGTACAGTACTTAAGTACAATTTTGAGATATTTTTACTTCAGTCGAGTAATTCCAATTTCCAATACTTTTACTTCTATTTCCACTACAATTCTTTGAAAACTTCAGTTACTAGTAACTTTGAAGATTTTGATTTGTATCACAAAACATACATTACCCCCTTCAGCCCTATTATTTCGGCCATTTGAAAATAGCGAGCTACAAGCTAGCTTTAGCATCATGCTGTTTGATTATTATTGATTATTGATTATTATTAGCTTTAGCTTTAGCTTTAGCTTTTGCTTTAGCATCATGCCGTTTGAATGGTGGTCGATTGTTCCGCAGTACCATTCATCCTACAGAAAGCATTATAACTAACTAACTAACACTAACCTCACACTAACCTAACATATTGTGTACTTTTGGGACGTCGGAATAAAGGGCAGCCCAGTTTGAATTCATGTGGACTAGCTTTGGCATCATGCAGCTGCTTGAATGAACAAATAGCCTACTACAGTAGCTTTGGCATCATGCTGCTTGAATGAACACGTACTAGCTTTAGCATCATGCTGTTGAGCGAGTGTGGAAGACACAGTAGTTATGTTTCCATCCACTTCTCTGGTACAAGACCCTACATGTGAATCTATAGAGTAGTCCCCAGGTGAAATATAACTCTCAATAGAGGAAATACATCTATAAAATAAAACCGTTTTGAGGAAAGAAATCCAATCAAATTCAGTGCTTGCTTAGTCAATTTTGTACACTGACAGAGTTGAAGGCAGTATGTATTTGCCCTGTGTGTATAAACAATAAATACATTTTTGTACCCATCATTTTCCTTTATACCAGCAGTTATCAGCTGCTGGTGTAGTGTTGTGGTGTTTTCTTGCAGAATCACACTGCTCTCTTCCTGTATTTTGGTGTTTTTTTGTTTCGGTAGACATGACCGTCTACACTACAGTGAAAACACCCAAACCCAGCTAGGGTGTGTTTCTGCCGCCGGTAAACACCACCACACTACTGCACTGGCTGATGTGTATCTGTTGTTTTGTTGTGTAAACACAAGGCAAAGTTACATATTGAATGCCTTCTGTGCAGAACTGAACTTCTGTGTAGAACTAAGTCATTCCACACCAGTGATTACATAAAGAAGTGATTAATATCAGTGTTTAATCACACAATTCCTTTCCCAAGAAAATAAAAACCATCCCAGCTCAATCTATCATTAACATGTTGGTATAATATTATTCCAATATGCTTATTATGAATGGAAACATAACTATCAGTTCTCCCTGAGCTCCACCTGGAATGCCTGGATGCAATGCATTGCAGAGACTAGGGGCTATATCTTGTGCCACCCCTTATCCCTAAACGTATTTGCCATTATTTTTCTATTTTGAAAAATAGTTTACAAGCTCACAAGGTGTCGATGTAGATTGGCTAGTTGAACAATTTTAGATTGGCTATTTGTAATATTTAAAAAAGTTTAAGAAAATAGTAAGAAAATGTCAAATAAGTTTAGGGATAAGGGGTAAGGTGGCGTGCAACATATCGCCCTAGGAGCACAGAGATTTGTTGACCATGTGTGTGTGTGTGTGTGTGTGTGTGTGTGTGTGTGTGTGTGTGTGTGTGTGTGTGTGTGTGTGTGTGTGTGCGTGTGCGTGTGCGTGTGCGTGTGCGTGTGCGTGTGTGTGTGCGTGTGCGTGCATGTGCATGTGTTCTCCCCCTGTGCAGAGGGAGAACCGTCGTCTACAGGAGGCCAGTATGAGGCTGGAGCAGGAGAACGATGATCTGGCCCATGAACTGGTGACCAGCAAGATCGCCCTGCGTACTGACCTGGACCAGGTAACTGACACACACACACACACGCACATGCACACGCAGACAGACAGACAGACAGACAGACAGACAGACAGACAGACAGAATCACTTAATCATTTCCATTGATCTTAAAACAAAGTCAGTGCCAGGGCTCGACGCTTAGCATTTTTCCAAGTAGCACGTGTGCGCCTAAGTTGAAAAATCTAGTAGCACACAAATTATTTTAGGAGCACGATGAAAAATGATGTATTTTTAAGGGGCGCTAGCCCCTCCTATATACAGCCTTTGTCCCCACACATCTCAAAATGAGCCATTGACAATCAACAGAGAAATTACATCAAAATTCTGCTAAATATGACATAAATTAAACACCATTGACATTTAAGGGAAAATGTATGTCATATGTAAACGAGCAAATCAGCTAACCAATCACAGGCAACAGGCATTCTGATTGGCCAGTATGAGATGATATCAGATGATGTATGATGACAAGAGCGCCCCTCACTTAACATGGGTGTGATTTTTCTTTAATGAAGTGATATGAGGTAGGGGTGGAAAATAATATGTCAAAATATTATATCACTATCTTTTCAGCAATGATCACAAAATAGTGATATTCATCATGATATCATTGTTATGTTTGTTTTCATATAATCTATATAATCAATTTGTTTTATGCTAATACTATCCGTTTTTATCCTTCTGTTTTCTATCATGTTAGTGTGACATTCAGACAGTGCAGAGGCTGCTCGATGGTGAATTAGTATTGTAACATTCTCCTTGGCTTTGACTGACTGACTGATATTAATACGGTAATCCAGCCAGTTCGGTCATTCGCATTATCATTTATGCTGGGCACACGCTTTTGTAAGCAAACGCTAAGCAAGGGTTGTTTTTGATAATCAATCCGTCCACTCCATGTGTGTGTGTGTGTGTGTGTGTGTGTGTGTGTGTGTGTGTGCGCGCGTGCGTGCACGGCTGCACGCTGTTTCACCCGCGTTTGGTTAAAAGTAAGTTACGTTTGAACTTTGAGCATTACAAACAGACTTTGCAAATAACGTGTCGCCGTGTCGGGGTCCAATAAATTCCTTCTGACTCTGTGCTATCATGCTAATGCTATCCCGCTCTGACTTATTTTCTGACTGCCACTGCTGACAGACAGAAAGCAGTGACAGTGCTCCGCTCCGTGGAGCAGCAACACAGTGAGGGGAGGGGCGGTGGGAGCAAAGGGACAGATCTACAAATGAACACCGCATTGAGCCTCGACACGTTGTTAGCTTGTAGCTCTTCTCTTTTTGGCGAACGACACCGCCGTTCAGAAATATAAATGTAGGTATAGAACCGCGACTATAGAATGTGCACTTGCTGTAGACAGAGACTTGTCTTTATCAATGGTCAAATCCTGTAGTCGCACCTGTGCGACAAATTTAATTTTACAAGTCGCACGGTGATATTTTTAGTCGCAAATGCGAGTACCTAGTCGCACTGTCGAGCCCTGGTCAGTGCATTATAAACTACTTCACAATCAGCACTGTAATATACATTATTTAAAACACAATCTGTGCCACCTGTTGGACAGAAAGTGTTGTGCAGGTGCCAGAGAAAAGGGACAAATAAAATAATAAATAAGCGTGGGCATGAACAAAAGATAAAAATATATATATATATTACGTCTTGGCACAGATGGGGCGTGCTGCTTAAAACGTAACCAAACATTTCTGGCACAGATTGTGAACTAGACAAAGTGCCAATCGGCACAGGTCTCCACCAGGGCAGGTCAGGTTGTGGCCTCATGGTGGCGCTATAACAGGCTGTTGAGGAAGATTTGGGCCGGAGGTTAGTGTTCGAGGGATGGAGGTACAATGTTTTTCCATGTGTGCATACATAAGTTGTATAAAGATCGATGCAGTTATAGCTAAAAACAGGAATTGGCCTGTTATAGCGCCACCGTGAGGCTGATTTTGAGGAAAAAATTGTGGCATGTCGTCCTCGGCCTAGTGAAAGAGAGAGTGAGATTTGTGGCCTTTTTTCGAAATGGACGAATCGTGTGAGCTTTGGAAGCCAATCTTAGCCAATCAGGATGGAAGATGGGAAATGGTGCCGCTCCGTGTTGATCACATGACTATGGAGATAGTGTATACGGATTTGCGTGAAATTTGGATAAAATCTGAAGGAGTAATAATAGAAAATGTGTTTTACATATGTCGGCCTCCTGGTGGCGCTATAAAGAGCAGATGTGAAAAATTCCAGGCAAAGGTTTTTCCTTGGCCTCTAGGGAGTTGGCATACAAAGTTATCCACAGATCCGTGCAGTTAGAGGTAAAACAGTTTTGGGCCAGTTATAGCGCCACCTTGAGTCTGAGTTGAAATTGTTCATGTGGCATTTCGTCCTGGGCCTAGTGGGAATGTGGGTGCACAATTTCAGGGAAATCACGCGATGTGTTCATGATTTGCAGCATTTTGTTTGAAACTGAGCACTCCTGTGAACTTTGGAAGCCAATCTTAACCAATCAGGATGGAGTGTGAGAAATCTGAAAGACCGGTTTCGTTGAATGGCTCTAGAGAGACTGTGTACCAATTTGCGTGATGTTTGGACAAAATCTGTAGGTGTACTGTGCAAAAACTTGTTTTGCACAAAGCGGCCTCCTGGTGGCGCTATAACAGGCCGTTCTGGAAAGTTTGGGGCAGAGGTTCATCGTTGGCATCCAGGGAGTGTGTGTGCAAAATTTGGCATCGACCGGGTTAACGGTGGCCGAGATAAGCTGCTCACGGACACACGGACGGACGGACGGACGGACACACACACGGACGGACGGACACACGGACGGACGGAGTGCAAAACATACTCTCCCCACATGCCTTCGGCCTGGTGGAGACAATAAAAGGGGATGTGTTCTGTATATGGGCAAGGCTGTCCCCTACTGGCCAAAAAGGGAATTCATTTCAACAAATTCCAAACTCAGTCACCAAACAGTCTGGTGTGCTGTGAGACAAGTCCAGATGTGCACTGGGATTTTGTTGTGGAGATAAACAGCAGTAACAAACCTACTACTAGCACTGCTTTGTAAACCAATATTGATGAACGAACCCTAACGTCCTAAAGTCTTTGCATTGGTTCTGCAATGCTGTGTGCAAGTTTTACCCCTACCTTGAATTCAGATGTCACCACACACGTATTAGTAGGCAGAGATCTCTGAACCTTCTGTTTATGCAAGCCTAGCAAATCACTTCTCTACATACCTCTACTGACGGGTAGAAACCAGCTATGTGCAAAATATAAACTTTTCAGGAAATGATGAAAACCATGTTTTTAGAGCAGCACATCAAATACAAATACATACGGGGCGGTGGTGGCTCAGGGGTAGAGTGACTGGATAGTAACCGCAAGGTTGCCAGTTCGAACCCGGGCTCCCCCAGAGTTAGTGTCGAAGTGTCCTTGAGCAAGACACTGAACCCCAAATTGCTCCTGATGTGCTGGTTGGCGCCTTGCATGGTTTCTGCAGCCATCAGTGTATGAACGTCTGTGTGAATGGGTGAATTGATGCACAATCTACAGTATGTAAAGCGCCTTGGATAAAGGCGCTATATAAATGCACCATTTATCATACTGCTTCATCAAAGTCGGTATGGTGAATTTATACATTATCCGATGTGTCCTATAAGAAACCACTTCAATCAAACAGTGTTTCTGCAACCACCTGTTCTTTACACAGATTCTTGTGAAATGCTTGACTGACATTCACACTATTGTGTTGTAATGCCCTCTTAAGCCAGATTTGATTAAGCTGTGTGTGTGTGTGTGTGTGTGTGTGTGTGTGTGTGTGTGTGTGTGTGTGTGTGTGTGTGTGTGTGTGTGTGTGTGTGTGTGTGTGTGTGTGTGTGTGTGTGTGTGTGTGTGTGTGTGTGTGTGTGTGTGTGTGTGTGTGTGTGTGTGTGTGTGTGTGTGCGTGCCAGGCGGAGGACAAGGCGGACATTCTGAACAAGGAGTTGCTGAACACCAAACAGCGTCTTGTGGAGACAGAGGAGGAGAAAAGGAGGCAGGAGGAGGAGACGGCACAGGTATCAATCTAGCACCTCAGCTGCATCCTCGCTGACTAGGCCATTCTTCCCCTGTGACAGACTGATGTACTACAGTACCTTGATGTGACAGACTGATGTACTACAGTACCTTGATGTGACAGACTGATGTACTACAGTACCTTGATGTAACAGACTGATGTACTACAGTACCTTGATGTAACAGACTGATTTACTACAGTACCTTGATGTGACAGACTGATGTACTACAGTACCTTGATGTGACAGACTGATGTACTACAGTACCTTGATGTGACAGACTGATGTACTACTACAGTACCTTGATGTGACAGACTGATGTACTACAGTACCTTGATGTGACAGACTGATGTACTACAGTACCTTGATGTGACAGACTGATGTACTACAGTACCTTGGTGTGACAGACTGATGTACTACAGTACCTTGATGTGACAGACTGATGTACTACAGTACCTTGATGTAACAGACTGATGTACTACAGTACCTTGATGTGACAGACTGATGTACTACAGTACCTTGATGTAACAGACTGATGTACTACAGTACCTTGATGTGACAGACTGATGTACTACAGTACCTTGATGTGACAGACTGATGTACTACAGTACCTTGATGTGACAGACTGATGTACTACAGTACCTTGATGTGACAGACTGATGTACTACAGTACCTTGATGTGACAGACTGATGTACTACAGTACCTTGATGTGACAGACTGATGTACTACAGTACCTTGCCTCTTATCTCCATATTCTAACTTTTTTTTGCCCTCCTGTGAGACACAGACCGAGTAGAAAGAAATTGTGCTAGTTTATCATGAGCATTAGTGAGGACCAATTATATGAAGATAGGTTGAAAAGTGATGTCGTCGTCATTTAAACGTTAAACTTTACTGTCACTAGTCTTCCCCCCCTATCATGCAGATTGGTTAAGGTTTTATTTATTAAAATATTTTGTGTGGATTGGACCTTAACACCTTTGTGTCTCTCTGCAGCTTAAAGAAGTGTTCAGGAGAGAACTGGAGAAGGCAGAGTCGGAGATCAAGAAAACCACCGCGATCATCACTGAATATAAACAGGTGAGTGTGTGTGTGTGTGTCTGTGTGTGTGTGTGTGTGTGTGTGTGTGTGTGTGTGTGTGTGTGTGTGTGTGTGTGTGTGTGTGTGTGTGTGTGTGTGTGCGCTCGCGCTGTGTGCGCTCGCGCGTTTCCATTTATATAATTTAGGAAATTTTAAAAACTTTTGCTGCCATCATTTCAAGTAAAGTGACAGATGATGTGTTTCCTTTACATAGAATAGGCAGTACGGTAACATTCATGACTTCATAGTCATACACATTATTGCATACAGGGTGCAACAGGGTGATAAAGGTCAGACAATGACATTCATATTGACATGTTGAAATTTGTATTTGTGTGGAAACATGTGTTGTAGCCTTAGAAGGGGATTAGGTGCATTCAGACACCAGAGGAAGAGCAACAAGTAAACATCAAACAAGTTCTGAACTTTGGTAGATTACAGTATGTCTCTGGTGTAACAATGGTTCTTGGCAATACATTCTATGCCATTGGAAAGCCTGTTTATTTCCCCTTTAAATACTTTAATTTTAGCTGATAAATATATAACTAAGAAACAAGCAGGTGCAAGACAGGCTCAGTACAGATTCCATGTCATTTCTGAACTTTTTGTTCAATGTTTATTAATGTTAATTAATGTTTTTAGTTTATCCTGCACCATATATATTTTTTATTTTTTCTTTATATATTGTACAAACAAAAAATTATAATACAAACAAAAAAGAAGAAAGGGGATAAAGAAAGTAGAGGGGGAAAGGGGGGGAATTTAGCAAATTATACAATTTAAGGATAGCTTTCATGTAGTACTCCTTAATTTACTTTTACTCTTTGTGTATTTCTATTTTCTCCACTTTCTTTTAAATTGTGCGTGTGTGTGTGCGTGTGTGCCTGTGCCTGTGCGCGTGTGTGTCTGTTTGTGTCTGTGTCAGATCTGTTCTCAGCTCAGCACCAGGCTGGAGAAACAACAAGCTGCAACCAAAGAGGAACTGGACATCGTCAGGGTGAGAATGGACTCTCCAAAATAGCAGATCTACAATATTGCAACTCATTGTATCCACCAAGTTGCAAGGTTGTAGATCTGCTATTTTCATTGTGCAACACTGTTGCACGGCAGCAAACATTGGAGATTAAGCAGACAGACAGGGCCTTTTTTTATCTGCCTTGAGTGTCTGTCTGTTATTCCAGAAGGAGATATACATTTTGAAGTCTTAAAGAATCTTCTAGGTGGACGTGGGGAGTTAGGAGCGTGACAAAATGATGATACATTTGTATTTATAGACAAATAAAGAATAGTGACAGTAGCATACCTGTGCTCTCCCTAGAGATAGAGCCCACTAATAATAGTAAAGGTGGTTGCACACTGGTGCATCTTTTTGATTCGTTTTGTGGATCCGAAAGTAGTAGGTGATCACTAGCTGTCAGCCTGTCACCAACACCCCACTAGACAGCTTCGGGAAAACAGATAAAATCCCAGCAAGGGCAGAATCCATTTCTTGCGACCGACGCCGTCGCGACGGACCAGGTCCGTCGGGAGGTCCGTCGGTCCGTCGGGGGGTCCGTCGGTCCGTCGGGAGGTCCGTCGGTCCGTCGGGAGGTCCGTCGGTCCGTCGGGAGGTCCGTCGGTCCGTCGGGAGGTCCGTCGGTCCGTCGGGAGGTCCGCCGGTCCGTCGGGAGGTCCGCCGGTCCGCCGGTCCGTCGGTCCGTCGGTCGTAACTCTGTCATTTCTCTACCGTTTTGGACGGGGGTGGTCTCATTTGAATCGTGTGGCCCCCCCGGGGGCGTCTATGGGGGTCTCGAGGTTCGGGGACCCCTGGGGGCCCCCAGGGACCCCCACATTGTAACTCTGTCATTTCTCTACCGTTTTGGACGGGGGTGGTCTCATTTGAATCGTGTCGCCCCCCTGGAGGTTTCTTTGGGGGTCTCAAGGTTCGGGGACCCCTGGGGACCCCTGGGGACCCCCAAATTGTAACTCTGTCATTTCTCTACCGTTTTGGACGGGGGTGGTCTCATTTGAATCGTGTCGCCCCCCTGGAGGTTTCTTTGGGGGTCTCAAGGTTCGGGGACCCCTGGGGACCCCCAGGGACCCCCAAATGGTAACTCTGTCATTTCTCTAGCGTTTTGGACGGGGGTGGTCTCATTTGAATCGTGTCGCCCCCCCTGGAGGTTTCTTTGGGGGTCTCAAGGTTCGGGGACCCCTGGGGACCCCTGGGGACCCCCAAATTGTAACTCTGTCATTTCTCTACCGTTTTGGACGGGGGTGGTCTC